>NW_023665768.1:2569-3244 GCF_001649575.2 Kryptolebias marmoratus | reverse complement strand
CCTGCTCACCTGCAGACCTGCTCACCTGTCTGCAGCAGATCTGTCTGCAGGTGTCTGTAGCGGACCTGTGGACCCACAGACCTGCAGACCTGCAGACCCGCGGGCCTGTAGACCTGCTCCTTCCTCTCCACCCTCATCATCGCAGCCAGTTTGTAGAAACGCTGACATGTGTGAACTTGTGTGAACTTGTTCCAGGTGCTGGGTCACCGTCAGAGACAATCAGCTGGTCTACAGGAAGTCACACAAGGTCAGAGTCTCCGTTTAGTGGCAGCGATCAGCCGGAAGAACCCTGGAACCGCAGCAGGACTCTGATTCCTCTGGGTCCACATTTAACTCAGATATGATTCAGTTTCAATCAAAGTCAGAAATAACAGAATCAGTGACGTTGTTCTGATTTGTTCCACATGTTCCCATCCGAATAAATCACACGTTAAGTTCAGCCCTCTGATTGTTCCTGAAAGAAAAAACTGATTAATAATCAAGATTCCTATAAATTCCTCCAACTCTTCACTAATTCAGAGTTAAACATTTACAGGTGCTGGTCATAAAATTAGAATATCATGAAAAAGTAGATTGATTTCAGTAATTCCATTTAAAAAGTGAAACTTGTATATTATATTCATACATTACATACAAACTCATATATTTCAAATGTTTATTTCGTTTAACTTTGAT
>NW_023665768.1:0-1072 GCF_001649575.2 Kryptolebias marmoratus | reverse complement strand
AATATATGAGTTTGTATGTAATGTATGAATATAATATACAAGTTTCACTTTTTAAATGGAATTACTGAAATCAATCTACTTTTTCATGATATTCTAATTTTATGACCAGCACCTGTAGGTTGTTAAATCTGATCCAGAATCCAGGTTACACAGCTGATTCTGTCTGAACTCAAACATTCGGCCAATCAGGTTGGACTCTGTTGGTCATGTGACCCTGACGCCTGAATTTACAGGAAGACGGCGTGTTTTTCCAGCGCTTGAAGACACCATGGTGAGTTTTAGTGCTGCAGGTTGAGCTGAAACTAGACTTTCATTCCTACTTTAGTTCAAACTTTGTTCAGTTTAAGATTGTAGCGGCACGGTGGGGCAGTGGTTGGAGCAGTGGTTGGAGCAGTCCACTCTCTGACATGCATGTTTTGGTCTGTGGGAGAAAGAAAAACTCCACATAGAAAGGCTGGGAGGCGAACCTGCGACCTTCCTGTTGTGTAACCGCTGCTCCTCTGCGCCGCCTGTCTGACCTCCTCCGTCAGCAGCGTCCTCTCAGGTTCCTTACTGGAAGAGTCTGGTTCTTGTTTGTTCAGAACCCTTTGAGGTTCTGCAGTGACTGAACAGAACCTCTTTATGTGAAATACATAAAAGCCGCTGAACTAAAGGAGCACTGGATCGGCCTGCCCCCAGCGAGGAGAGAGTTTGTGCCACCATTTTGAGAAGAGCTACGTGTAGCAGCGTGGCGTTCTAAGTTACTGCAGCAGACCACAAATATCAGATCAGACAACAGAACCCAGGTTCTAATCTGTTCAGTTTGTGTGAGACCGTGGTTCCGTTTCCTCAGTCAGTTAGAGGTCAGAGAAGTTCATGAAGCATTAAACGTTCTTGTTGTGTACTCACGCTACAGGAAAGATCTAAATAAATCAAAACATTCTCAACCTGAACCCTACAGAAACAAGTATTTATGTAGAACCAGCGGTTCCTTTAGTCCAGAAACAAAACAACTGTTTTTACAGACGTTTGTCCTCCCATCTGAGGAGCTTTGTCCCTTACAGACTGGAGAGGAGGGAGTTCTGTAAGCTGC
>NW_023665767.1:79304-95145 GCF_001649575.2 Kryptolebias marmoratus | reverse complement strand
ATTTGCTGTAAAAGCCACCTAGTGGACGGTGCAGGAAAGGCGCGAGAGCATAGACTGCGGTCGCCAGAGCTCCCGCGATTGCAAGAGCTCCCGCGGTCGCAAGGCCGGAGCGGCGCTGAGCTGCGAGGGCCGCCCAACGCTGCTTGCAGCTTTAATTAATTATTATTATTGCTTGTTAATTTGTAGATTCCTTGTATCAAAGTCCCGAGCAAATGTTGTTGGTGATACATGAAAGTATGTATACTGTAGATTTACCATCTGTAGAGGAATGTTTCTTTTAGCAGCTCAGCTTCTGGCTGATCACGTTAAAGCCAGCCCACTGACAGGTATAACTCTTACTGGTAAAGAAATTACTTTAATTCAGTTAGCAGGATTATCCTACATTGTTCTTAAAGGACAAGGATCAAATCACACTTTAGCCATTAAAGAAGTAAATACTTCTTCCAAAGTGCTATATAAATAAATCTGATTTGACTTCACATTAAAGGCTGCTCCAGAACTCCATTTAAAGGCATACCAGTTAAAAATGAGGTGATCTATTTAAGCATAACTATCACGAAGGACCAGAAAAATAGAAGCTCTCTGAACTTTGACCCTCTAATTCAAAAGACTCATAAAAGGTTAAACCAGTGGTTATTGTTCACTGCGAGGCCTACTAAGGCTGAATGCATCTCTCAGGTTACCTAAGCTGCATAGGCCTTAGACCTAGTAAAGAAATTGATAAACTATTTAATTTTATCTGGAAAAATAAAACTATCTTAGGAAATCTACACTAATGAATGTATATGAAAATGGAGGTCTAAACAGCTTATCATTCTCCACTTTGAACTACTATGATAAACTGGATTCATCAGTTCTTTAAATCCCAGGCCTCTGTTTGGAACACCTTTTTTTTTTCATGTTTTCTAAACGGTGGTTTGAATGTTATCCTGGGATGTAATTTTGATGTACAAAACCTCCATGTCAAGTTGTCTGCTTTTCACTGTCAGGCTTTCTTATTATGGTCGCTCCATTACAAGCACAACCTCTCCCCTCACCGTTATTTCACATGAAATAATTACATTTTATTTCAGAAAAAAACTATTTCTTGATACTTGGCTTAGACATAACATTATTCTGGTAGATTAGCTATTTACAAACGATAGTATTTTACTTAGATGTAATGAATTTCTCTCTAAAGCACTTTGAACCATCTCATTGGTGAAAATGCTATATAAATAAATTTGACTTGACTAAATTTAATATTACTATTTATCCTGAAGAATATTACAAAGTTTTTGGTGCTATTTCCTTAGACATTTGCATGTTAGTTGCCATCAGTCTCCTATTCTTACACCCATACACTCTTCTGTTGGCAAAGTATATCTTAACCCTCCTATCATCCTTGGGGTCAATTTGACCCCATTCAATGTTTATCATTCAAAAAATAGTTGACTTTTTTTCTTTTGCTTCATATTTCATGACTTTTCCTAATTTGATGGGGACAACTGATAAAACAAAATTTTCATGATGATATTTTTCAATGTGCTGAACACATATTGGTGGTCCTCAGGGGTCCATTTGACCCCAAGCTGTTAAAACCTGTCTGTCAGTGTGTGTGACCTAACATGACCACATCTGCAGGTGCAGTTGATACATTTGAGTTGTTTGAGTTAAGTTTTATTTATTTTGATACTTCCCGCACCATGGGCATGAATGTGTGTGTGTGGTATTCCTGCAAGGACATTGGTAGTTCATGCAAAATCATCCATCCATCCATTTTCTTTGCACAGAACATGCAAACTCCACCCAGAAAGGCCCCAGGCCGAGAGGCGATCCTGCAACCTTCTTGCTGGGAAGCAACAGCTCTAACCACTACGCCACTGTGCCACTCTCATGCAAAGCAAGGGAGGAACAAATATAAAAGCTTGCTTCTCATTCCTCATTGTGCTCTGAGTATACTGCAATCTGCACGCTCTCTCTTTGAAAATGTCTTCTGGGAAAAGGTTTACTGTCAAAGATGTTTTGGAACAGCTCTTGGACTTAGAAGAGATTGTCTCTGAGACAGAGGACTGTGTTCAGGAGGACCCTGATATTGAGGAATTCTCATCTGATGAGAATGAGAGTGCTGACCCTTCTGTTGTCTGTCAACCACCTGCAGACATGATCTCTTCCAAAAATGGAAAGATACCATGGTCCCTGTCTCCACGGAAACAGCAGGGTATACGTAGCGGTAGTAATAAAATCAAAATGGTTCCAGGACCCACCAGATATGCAGTCAGCCATGTTGATGACATCAAGTCATCATTCGAGCTCTTCGTGAGAAATAAATTTGAAACGATTTGTATGAAAAATTCACGATAAAGTAATTATAATTTAAAGGTTTGGTCTGATGGTGGCGCTAGAGTACATGTCAACTCACTGATTTTCAAGGGGTTATTTATGTATTCAACAAATAAACAAAGTGCCTGTCACAAAAACGTGGTCAACAACATTCTGTAAATAATTTTCACGAAATAAATATCCCTGGGGTCAGATTGACCCCAAGGACCAAATTTGTTATTATATTTGAGGATGATAGGAGGGTTAACTCTCCTCTTCGTAACAATAATAAAACAGTTAGATCCCTCTTTCAGAGGGAGATGACCTCTGTACCAGCTGTTATTTCATATTGGAATCATTTTGTGGTTGATGGAACTTGGAAAAATACTCGGCTCCTGCCAAATCATTTTCTCCTCTCTAACAAGGTGAAAGAAGTGTCCTACACTGGATTTACACCACCAAAGACTACCTCAACAAGTTCAAATGTGACAAAAAAATTGATTTTAGCAAAGTGGATAAAAATTTGGCGCTTTTGGATCGAGCTTCAAAATATCTTTAATTTGACACCAAGATCACCATGATAGGACAAAAAACTACAGGAGTTGTAACAGTGATGGGAGTTTTAAGATTTCTAGCTCGCCCCTAAAATCACTTGAAAGTTACAGTGAATGTAGAGGAAATCATAAAGAACAACTTACTGAGTGAATAAACACACTTTTGACTTCTCTTATTCTAAATCACCAGTGGTTTTTGGTGGAATCGATTGCTGATCTGCACGCTTGTGTCTCTCTGATCGCAGGTAGATTCTCACCTTTCTATGATCTTTGTCCAGAGTCAGTCACTCATTTGTTTTGGCTGTTTCCCCCAAGTACTTTGACAACAGTTTTGTAACTATGTTGATTCGAAAATATCCCATAATTTTGAAATACTCTGGAGAAATGCTCTGTTTGGGTTTCAGCAAAGTGGCAAAATGAATCCAGAGGATTTCTTCAGTAATTTGTTAATCATCCAGGCCACATTTCATACACATAAATGTATTTTTTTAAGAAAAAGCTGAATGTGTTGTTTTTTTCATATTGAGATTAAACAATATATGCATTCAATTCGATTTTCAATTAATCAAAAAGCAAAAACAACTATATTGTCTTGAACTTTATTTTGACTTCAAAGATTTTCTGTTTTCATCTCATGTGGTAATTTGACACAAATGTTGCTTCATCTGCACCTCTCTTTTTTCCTTTTCTATCTCACAAATTGTGGTATGTGATTTTTAATTTTCTTCTATTAATATTGTTCCTTGTTGCAAATAAAGTAAAAAAAAAAAAATCAGACATCAGTCATACCACAGAGTAGTAGAAGACGCAAATGTCTTCATTCCTTCACGCTAGGCTAGCCAAATTATGTTTGTTTGTCTGTTTGTTTTTAAATAACATGAACCCTCTGCACTTTAGTATTGCAGTTTGTTTGGTTTGTGGCTGTTTTGTTAACCGGACCCCGTCCATGTTACTGAATGTGTGCTGAGCGTAGATACACCGTGGATGACGGTGGTGCTGAGGCTGTGAATGTATCAGTCCGCCGGGAGCTGACTGGTAATTTGCGGAGCTCCGGAATCAGGAGGACAGCAACGTAGGATCTATTGGCAAGAAACATATGACGAAAGTATAAAAGTATAAAAAAAATCCTACAGCCAGATTAAGCGAAGAATAAGTTCTTTCCCCCCCAATGTCTTGTTCCATATTCCCGTCCAGTCGGTGGCGGTAAATGTCCCTATAATGTGATTTGCCAACCGCCTTTAAAGGACAGAAGAAGTGGGATTACGTCACGGTTTTGCTGCAGGTTGCGGAGGTCCACGGCCACAGTGTCCACGGTCAGATCCCTGTTTATGGTAGGGGTGCAATCTAACCAGCAAGCTTCCTCCGACTATGGCCGGTGGTGTGTCAAAGCCGGCCGTGGCTCAGCTCGACCCGGGCCGTCCTGTGGTGCTGTAAGGAAGCGGGAGCACAGCAGGTCCGGCTCCGCACACAGAGAAGGCCTGTTTGTTTTGGTTGTTTATCCAAGGCCTGCTAACTAACCCAGCTTAATTAATGCTTCAGAAGCTAAAGCGCTGAAAGGGGAGACTTGTCTTCAAGCAGCAAAGGAAACTCAAAGGACTGCTGTTTAAATGCTTTAACCCGTGTATAAAACATCTGTGTCGTGTCCGCCTGTAAAATGTGGTTGAAGCTGTTCTTTTTGCTGCTCTATTTCACGGTGCTCTTTCTGCTAGCCAGAATTTTTGAGGCAGTAGTTTGGTACGAGACCGGCACGTTCGCCACGCAGCTCGTGGATCCAGTCACTGTAAGCTACACAAAGCTAAAGACTATCCTGGAGTGCAGAGGACTGGGATACTCCGGCCTGGCTGAGAAGAAGGATGTCAGCGAGCTGGTGGAGAAGTCAGGTAAAGCAGCACACCTGCGCCGACCAGATCAACTCACAGGAACAAATGGCTGCTAATCATGTGGTTGTCTGTTGTGTTAGCAAAAGGTCTCATGAACCATTCGACAGTGGTTCATGCTGACTTTCAGAAAGTAATCATTGCATGTACGTCTACAGCTGATTAACAAGATGGCTGCCACAGCTAATCAATGAGATTCACCCCAAGTCGCTCTTGACGTTGTAGGGCTATCCTGTCTGGCCTGGGAAACACCCTGGGGTCACCCATAATGAGCTTTTAAGTGTCACTGAAGAGAGGGGTGTTTAGGTTTCTCTCCTTCACCTGCAGCTGACCCCAGATCAGTGGCTGAAGATGGATTGTTTAAGGAACGGTTGTCCTTCTGGGGTCCTAGTATTACTTAAAGGAATGCATATCGCCCCCCACCTTTCATGGCAGAGTTAGTTTATAACATCATCTCATGATGAGAAATGAGAGGTGCAGCCGTTTTGGTCAAACTTTGAAAATAACTTCTCATGTCACATCACATGATGTCACACTCCGATTATGTATTGTGAATGACTCAGCTCCTTCCGTATCAAATTTTAGCTCAGTATCTGTAAAACTGACTGAGGTACAGCCATTTTTGTGGTGGGCATTTTGAACTAGATGGACTACAAAAGTTGATGAGGCGTAGACCATCCAGTGATTACTTATCAAACAAAATACTGTATCCAAGGTACATATTTTTGACTGAACCCATGTTTCTTTGTTTTTACGCAGTTTGTTCATATTTTCAGCCATTACAGCTAATTTCTTTCAGGAAAAAACACATGGGTGAAGTGCAAATGTGGAACAAAGCCCATTCCATTTTTATTTTTTTGTACAGAGTACATTGGTAATTTGTGTGATAGGGGAAAAATGTAAAAGCTGAACACTATTTTTGTTGGAAGAGACGTGCAATGTGAAGGACAAATCCTAAGCTCTTTCTGCTGTCTTTAACTCACAGGAGAGCTGACTCAGGGAGAGCTGTACTCGGCCATCAAGAAGGAGAAGGAGCAGACCGAAGCAGGAGATTCCACTACCACAGTCTTCAGTGGAGAGATACACTTCTATGAGTTGGTGGAAGACACTAAAGATGGGATCTGGTTGGTTCAGGTGAAAATGCTCCCAGAAAAGAAATAATTCAAGTTTTTTAAAGTGGGCTTGTCTGAAGGACTTATGTGTAGTGTGTCACCTTGAGTAAATGAAATGTCCCCTCACATTAGAACACAAAGGCCTGGTCCCAGTACTCGCACTTCACCCTGCGCCCCTCTATGAAGCGTGTACTCAGTCGAAGTGCATTGAAGGGTTAATGTGCGCAGGTTACAAGCATGCAACAATTGGAGAACAGGGACAGTACGGGTTACGTCTTCAACTTGCGCCTCTGCGTCATAACTGCGACATCCAACAGGGCGGACCGGTCGCTATTTTGGTATTTTTAAGAAGGTGCCAGTATGATTTTAAAAGTACAGTTTAGGTATTTTTGCTTTCCAAAGTCATTGCAGGAGATATTTGGCTGTTCAAATGTATTTTGTTATGACTTGTTGAATACGGAGCAAAGTTTGATAGTATTCACACCTGTACAGCAGAGTGAAACAATAATTATTTCAATACTTTACATTTAAAAACTGCTTTTTTTGTGAAAGATGCTCTGTCACCACTGCCATATTTCCACCTTCTCATTCAATACCCTTTCATTGTCAATAAAGATAATTTAAAAAAAAAAAGAAAAGTCACATGCAACGATGAATTGTGGGTAAATACTTCGCTGAAGTCCTCTTGGATGCGGGCTTAGCCGAAGGCTGGATGTAGTCCACAAAGGGGGCCGGGCTAAAGAGCACTCCGGAGAATTGGGACTCACTCAAACCCTTCAGCATGAAGGACATGAGGGTGGGATGAGGGTGCAAGTGCGAGTATTGGGATCGGGCCAAAGAATAAGGTGTGATGTTTGTGCCACACAGTGAGACAGATGCATGTGTGCATATTAATCTGAGGAGACAATAAATGTGTGTGTGCGCTGAACTCTGAGATGACTCCTGTTGGGAACTGGCGCTGTAAAAACAAATTGAACTGAATATTTGAGCTCGATCTCGACCTTTGCTCCATTATTGACCCTTTCGTGTGTGTTTGCAGGTCATAGCCCAGAATCAGGAGGCTCTACTCAGTCCGTCTAACTGGGGGAAAATGGTGCAGAAAGTTTCTCAGTTTGGGATCAGAACTGGAACCTTCAACTGCTCCAGTGACAATAGGTAGGATAAAAATAAAACACTTTATTGACCATAGTTCTTGTTTTACAATGTTTTCTATCTGTAACAACTCTGCTACTCCCCGTCACTTCACACAGTAATACATATTTAAATAGACCTTCATTCCAAAAATGTCTTGTTGCAACAGTTGAAGTATTACTCCTGAAGTCCTCCGTGTTTCTTACCAAATGTTTTCACACATTAACACTCCAACATTGTGCTTACAAGATTTTCTTTGGTTTTCTACACAACTTTACATTGCTGCTCAGTGGCGGCTGGCTAATAGAGGGCGCAAGGGCGCTGCCCCACCACTCACATTACCTTGAAAAAGACGTAAAAAGTTTTAATAAAAATTAAATAGTAAAATAAAAATATTTCGATATATATATATATATTTAGTTGTGTAAGATAAATATTTCATAGTTAATGTTTAACTCTTGTTAAAAGTTGTACATGCGCAGTAGCTCCTCTTCAGTACAAGAGATAGGACTGTTCAGGGCGCACCTCTCCTGCACCCAGAGCTGCTGAATGCAGCTGTGTTTATATTTCACCGCCTCCCGCCGCCGGAGCATGGGACTCCCGCCATGGAGGCTGACGTCACATCCGTCTGTCATAAAGTTCACCTGATTGAAAAGTCGAGCCGCGGGTGAGCTGCCTTTTATTTAAAGACAGTAATAAGTTCATTACGTGACTAAGTTACATACAAAAGGCAATAAAGTTCATAGTTAATAATTAGTTAAAGAAAATTTATGCTAAAATCTGTTAGAATGTTTGGTTTTGAATTCTAATCGGAGTGAGACATCCGATCTTCGTTATATTGTACGTTCAGAATACGTGACGTAGTGAGTGCTCTCACCATAAAACAAGCTTTGACGTAGTTTCTCCGGTAAAGTTTTGAAAAATAAGGGAGAAAACAGGTCTTATAAACGCTAAATGTGTCCTACAGGCTTGTGCCTTGGGAGACCTCCGTCTTTGTAAGTATTGGTGTGTTCAGGAAGCACTTATGCATTTATATGTACATTATAATGTTGCATTTGTTGTTTTAATTCATGTAAATACACTGGTGTGATACCTTTAGTATATGTTTTGGTCCAAAACATATACTAAGGTATCACATAATAGACATATACCAAAACCTTTGGTATATGTCTATTTTGGATTTATAGCCCCCCCTGGAGAAAACTCCACCAGCCGCCACTGTTGCTGTTGTGTTTTGGTGGTAACACATTACTGTCAGAAAACCCAGATTCCTCTCATTCAGTTGTTGCAAAGTAGTTAAATATACAGCCAGCATTATAATAAAAAGATAATATTAAAAAAATACAGAACACTACTGTATGAATACTTCAATTATTTTTACATTTTTATTTTATTTACTTATGTGTTTTATTTGTTAATTCAATAATTTATTTTTATTTTGTTTTATTTCACATTAAAATTAAAAGTCACCTGCCACTTTTCATGCTACAGTTTTAGACTAAATGCTAAATGGCTTGCATTTGTATAGAGCTTTATCTAGTCCAAAGACCCCAAAGTGCTTTACACTACAATCATTCACACAAGATCATCTTATGGAGTTGTAGCTCTTAGTTAAACCATGACAATAAAGTAATGTGTGATATCATGCTCACAGTATGGGTTGTAAATGACTGTCAGCTACTAACACATCAACTTTAACTCAGTTTTTGTGTTGGCCAACATCGATTGGCTGTGGCGTCCAACTGGAATAGGGTTGGCTTCGAAAGGTATTCACTTGTAGGTTTACGTCCAATGAATGTTTCCAGGTTTCATTAGAATCTGTTCAGTCATCTGTGAAAATCCCCATTGAACATACAGCTCCAGCTGATTACATTTTGTTGACAGTGTGGTCAAAAATTGTCACCACAGCCAGCTGATATTAAAAAATCCTATGATTCTGTCAGTTTTACAGGTATTGAGCTAAAATTTTATGTGCTATATCTGAGAGTCATTTAAACCACCTACTTTGAGTGCTGACATCTTCCAGTATTGCATGAGATCATGCATAACACTATTTTTAAGGTTTGACCAAAATGTCTAAAACTGCAACACAAGATAATCTTTGTTTAAATCTGACATGAATTGGTGGTATGTATTGCTAGGTCTTTAATTTGCCATTGTGAAATAAACATTTAGCTGTGTACATATTGTTTCCTTGTCAAATGAAAAAAGTGGTTCCACTGCAGAAATATCCGTTTAGTGCTAATACTTAGCTTCTGTTTTTTCCACCAGGTCATGCATTAAGCGAGGCTGGCAGCGCTCCACTCTCATCATGTCAGCTCCTCAGACTTCAGCGTCAAAGGGAAAAGTCATGCTTAAAGAATACACCGGTCGTTACATTGAAATTGAACAAATCTTTCGCTGGATGACCTCTCATGTGGCCAATCGAATCAAAACCCTGCGTCATTCTGAACAGCTGATAGAGGAGTGGCACTCTGAACCAGCTCGCTCCACGAAGATGTTCCTGTTTGCCGATCTCTCTCAGCCTCCCGCCTTCTTCTCCTCGCTGTCTGTCAAGTTTACTGGCAGGATTGAGTTCATTTTTGTCGATGTACGTCACTGGGACAACCACAGCAGTCTGTCAGACATCGGCGTGACACAGAGCCCTGCTTACATTCTCAAAATGCCTGAGGGTATTTATCGTTATGGCAACAGGTGATTTATTTATTTTAAACATAGTTATGAATTTCTTGGCACTTCAAAAAGAAATCTTGATTTCAAACAGTTTTTTTCTTCACCTTCTTTTGTCTTCTCCATCTCTTCTGTTTCCTCCCTTCCTTCTTTCTCTTCTCTTCACCACTCCTGCCATCTCAATAGTACTGGGGAGTTTCTGTCTCTCGCTGCCATGGATACGTTTCTGCGTTCAGTCCAGCCAGAAGTCAATGATTTATTTGTCCTAAGCCTGGTCCTCATCAACCTGCTGGCCTGGATGGACCTCTTCATTACACAGGTCAGGAACAGTTGCTGCAAGGAACAAATAGCAGTTACAGTACCTTGAAAAAGTATACACACCCCTTGAACTTTTCCTCATTTTGTCACGTTACACCCACAAACTTTAAATTCTTTTACTGGGATTGAAGTGGAAGGAAAATGATGCATGGTTTTACTCTGATACCTCTAGCTAAAATCCACTTCCTAATTAGTAACAAGAATTCACCAGTGTGTAACTTACCCTTAGTATAAATCCAGCTGTTTTGTGAAGGCTTGTTGGTTCTGTGAACCGTCCCATCAGCTGGTCCATATTATGAATGTCCCACTTGGACCTGGCAGTGTGAGCAGGCTTTTCCCACCTCAGCTGTTTTCACTCTGACACTTTGTCCTTGATTTAAAGTAACTCCTCCTGCAGACAGAAAACATTTTCTCAATGAAAAAAAAAATCTCACCACTTCTAACTTGGTCATTGGCCAGCTGAACAGTAAGGAGTGGATTCATGCTCCGCAAACCCAGCATGCAGTCCGTGTCTTATGGTCTCATAAAACAAAGGTTGGGTGGCAGCAGTGACTAAACATTAGCTCTGCTTGTAATTTCTTTGTTCATAAAATACAAAGAGCAGTGGTCATGCACCACACTTGTAATTACCCTGACCCCTGATACCCCCACCCCCCACAGTCTGAAAACCACTGTGTTACTATATGGCTGTGGCTTATTTGTCATAAGAGTTATGTTTCTCTGGATGTAACCTTCAGAGACAACTTAAGGATACAAATTTCAAATGACCACCAGTATCAAAAGTAAAATGCTTCCAACGCTAGTCCTTCCTGTTCCAGTGTTTTGTTTTTTTAACAACTTTACATAACTTTGTAATTTGTTTCTTTTCCTCATATGATTAAGTGTAGATTTCTTTTAACTTGCGAGTTGAATGCAGCAACTAACAGTGACCAGTTAGTGTTCATATAATAAACAACTGAGAAAGGACCATTCAGCATTATAAATGTTTACTTTTAGCTTTCATACTTTAGGTGTGTGAAAATTCTAAAACACAGCACTAGAAAGAATAAGGACATATATTACTCTTCTGTATTTATTGTCTATGTGCAACATTTATCCTTTTTCATGGACAGGGAGCAACAGTCAAACGCTTTGTAGTGCTGATCCGAACACTTGGAACCTACAACTCCATATTGCTGGTGTCCTGGCTTCCTGTCCTGGTATGACATCATCTGCATCAACTGATTTTTACAACTGACTTAATTATGTCATGGCTGTTGGTAATTTTTAAAAAGTCTCCCGGATGTAATATGATCATTCATGGCAAAATTGGGAACAACATGGTGTCTTTTTCTCCTACATTCATGGCTATGTAAGCTGTAGTCCTTGTTCTTTGTTCCATTAAGTGAGCAGACTGTGAGCCATTGGTTGCAGCACTGACTACACAGCTAGTAGTCAACACGAGCCATTCAAAACTGAGAATGGTCTAGACTTACAAAGTCTTCGAGACAAGCATTCACTTCTCTTTTGAAAAATAAACTAAAAACATCTGGTGTTTACCAGGTTCTAAAATTATTTAAGTCTAACCTCAAATGTACAAAAACACACAAAATGTTTTTGTCATATTATCTTTTAAAAAAAAAATGAAGCCAGAAGAAAAAAAGCTATGGGTGAAAAACTAAGTCTAGTCTGGGATCAGAACATGAGTCGGTATCTGGTGTGACCACCGTTTGCCTCACACAGTGCCACACATCTCCTTCACATAGAATGGATCAGGTTGTTGACTGTGGCCTTTTACACTTTTAAAACTGCTGTCTGATTTCAGTGCTGTGAACTTGCTGGCTTTCTGTGAAAATCTTCTACCAAACATACTACATTCATCACACCTGCAACAAGACTAGTTTCATCCTCAGACCGGCGCTTAAATATTTCTGCCCAGAGTGAGCTCTGTGCCTGTAGCACAAAGAAGGCACAAGAGCACCATCTACTGAAATAAAGATACATCAACTGAATGTGAAAAGTAACTGAAAATGTTGAATATTTTCCACCTGTTTTAAGGTAAAAAGAACATGTACTAATATCTAAATTACTACACAAACAACCTTTGTTTTCATACAACACTTTATCTGTAGAGTACATGGAGATATTTAAACTCACCTGAAAGTTGGTGTCTGGCTTAAGACTGCTGCAGACTCTGCAAGAACTGAGAACATTGTTCTCTCTCCCAGGGCTGCAAGAAAATAATGCGTTTTTTTGTGTGTGTGTGTGTTTCTCATGAAATATAAAATGTCCTGGCTAGAAATAACTTTGTTCTTCTCATCCCAAGAAAACAATTTTCTCAGTTCTTGTAGAGTAATCAACAAGCATGAATCCAGTCAGTTTCTTCAACGGTTGTTGGTGTCATGTTTTGAAACAAATAACAGTTTTTGTTTTTTAATTCATCTAGGCTCTCCTTCAGCTGCCCTACCTAAACACATTGTACGGTTTCAGTCTGAAGCTGCTACGTTATGCTGACACCACTACACTGGCAAGTTTAGTAAGAGCTGACTGGACCTTCTACTCATCCCATCCAGCACTTTTCCTGTCCACCTACCTGGTCCACGGCCTGTTAGTTGACTACTTTGAGAAAAAACGCCGCTGTGGCACCAGGAACCAAGAGGACAGTACTACTAACTTGGAGTGGCTAGCCAGTTTGTGGGACTGGTATACCTCCTATCTGCTTCACCCAATTGCATCACTACAGCAGTTTCCATCTGATCACTCAGACTGGGAGGATGATCCAAATTTCTTCTTTGAGCGTTTAGCTTTCCCAGATCTTTGGCTTCGTCCACTGGTAAATGTAGATTACATTAACCTACTACCAACCTGGAGGCTGAAAGCTATAAGTCAACATAACGAATGTGTGCCTGGTGTACAACAGGATGAGGAAATAGAGGGCCAAGAACTGTTGGATTACTCTCCTGCAGGCCTCAGCAGACATTCACACAGCAGCACAAGGAACAAAAGAGAACTGTGCAATCAGAACAGCAACACAGACATGTCTTTAAGCAGTGATAATAATCTTATCAACACCTGTCAGTGTGTACAAACTGATGCTGTGTCATCCTTCTGTTGCCATAGAAATGGAAGCTCAACATCAGTTATCGAGATGCTGGAGGACAGTCACGTCACACTTCAAGGGGTCTACAATCAACAGCAGTATGATTGGTCACAGTGGCCCACTGACATGCTTCTCTGTTCAGAGTGTGTGGTGTGTCTAGAGAACTTTTTGAGTGAGGAGCTGCTAATGGGTCTGCCTTGTGGCCATGCCTTCCACCAACAGTGCATTGTAGTGTGGTTAGCAGCAGGCAGGCACTGTTGCCCAGTTTGTCGTTGGCCCAGCTACAAGAAGAAAAAGCAGAAAGTTGCACCAAGCAGCACCAATGAAAGCAATCATTTGGACTGATCAACTTTGATAACTGAACCCTTCTTATCCTTAGAAGCTCACTTGGCTACTTAAATATCATAATTTACAAATCCAGATTGGGACTGCAGAATTACCAAGGTGAAAGCATTGTCAGTAAATGATTTTGGTTGCTGCAATCATGAGCAAGAAGTCAGCTCAATTCTAGTCCTAATTTAGGAACAGTAATAACCATTATACCAGTTGAAACTAGCAAGACAGTCATATTAGCATATGTATGAAAGATATATCCTGTATCAAAAAGACTGCAAAAGAAGCTTTGCTTTGTGTTTTCTAAAATGTAATGAGCATTTTATGAAAGATTTCAGGGCAAATTGCTACAGGCCAACATAATAAAGATGCTTCAATTTAGTTTCAGTTCAGTTCAACGCAATTTACATAGCGGCAATTTACAACAAAAGTCAACTAAGGGTGCTATACAAAACCAAGTCCACCAAATCATAAATCCATATTCAGTTTAAAATGGATGCAGGTTTAAATCCAATTACACACAGTTCAATTCAAATGTATGACAATACAGTTACATACAGTATATTATAAAATGTCAGTTAGTAAATGGGTATCTAAGAAAACCAGCAGATTGTGTCAAATGTTCACTTTAGCGTAATCCCCCATCTTGAACACCACATTAGCAGTGGAAAGGAGCAACTCCTGTTTAACAGGAAGAAATGTCTAACAAACCAGACTCAGGATGAGCAGCCATCTGCCGTGACCGGCTAGAGATTGAGAGGACAGGAAAAAGACAAAAAGGTGTTGAGCCAGGTGTAGTTTCTATGAAAGAAAACAAAAACAAACAAAGAACACAAGGTTAATGGCAGCAATAACTTCATGTACAGGGTTTCCCCCAGAAAAGAGGCTAAGTTTGGTGGTAGGTGGCCGATCGCCGGCTGACTGGGATTTAGTAAAAAAAAAAAGATTAAAGTTGACAGGAAAGTTGAAAATATGGCTATTTATTATGTGATATTGTAAGATATTTGTGCCAAATATTTACACAACTACAGTTTTACAAAAAGGCACTTTTGAAATACTTTTTTAAACAAAAATACAATTAAAATAAATACAAATTGTTTGCATCTAATTGGAATCCTAATGTAAGTCACATTTACAAATAAATTAACATTATTGAAAAAGTGCAAACAAGGCACCAACACGTCTCATGTTAAGGCCAATGAATAACAACAGAGAACTCTGAAAAATAGACATGTTGTTCTGTACTGTGCTTCTTGTGGCACAGGCTGCATGTTGGGTCACTACATGTAACAATAAAACAAAGCATATCTAATGATGAATTTAATAGTAACATTTTACTGGTAAACAAGGATGATATTTTCACTAAGCACAAAACATGTTTACCGTATTCGGTTTTGTAAAGCCACCCGCTGAATTTGAGCTCAACTAACCATTTTTGGTTAAACCTGATAATGTTTATGCTAACTCCAGGTAGCTGAAGGTGTCTCGGCCTCAGGGCTCATTAGAGTCACGCAGGGCTCCGTGAACAGCATGCGGACCTGAGCACGCAGTGCAGGCGTTTATACTTGGCACTTACATCTGTGCAGTATTCTCCAAAAAGACGGGGGGCAGTACGCTACGTAACCAGTGAAATTACGATAAAAGAAAAAGACAGCAGATAGTTGTCACATCAATATGTCTGCATGTATTCAGGAGGAAGAACTGTTGTGTCAAACTGTTGTGTTCCTGGCTGTGATACAGAGAGGATGTTTAAATCTAAAGCATTCAGTTTGACTTTCATTGATTTATTTGCTTTAGTTGTGATTTGCCCTTCATAGGACTAATATTTCTATAAAAACTCCTTTTTATCAGCTGCAGCAGTAATCTCCTTCCATGGTTTTTGAGCCGTTTGAATATCTTTGTGATCTCTCACAGAGGGATCATATAAAGGCCTGATACAGGCGAACCAGTTCCGCTAGAGCAGCGGAATTGTCCATTTTGAATGGAGCATTGCGCATGCGGTCCGCGGCAAGTTACAAAAACTAGGAGGTGCACAATCACATGACGCGACACCGTGCAGGGGCGGGGGACAGCGCGATAGCGTCACTGTTGGGCCAGCTCCTCCGGGGGAATCCCAAGGTGTTCCCAGGCCAGCCGAGAAACATAGTCTCTCCAGCGTGTCCTGGGTCTTCCTCTGGGCCTCCTCCTGGTGGGACGTGCCCAGAACACCTCACCAGGGGGCGTCCAGGAGGCATCCTCACCAGATGCCCGAGCCACCTCAACTGGCTCCTCTTGACATGGAGGAGCAGCGGCTCTACTCTGAGTCCCTCCCGGTTGACCGAGCTTCTCACCCTATCTCTAAGGGAGAGCCCAGACACCCTGCGGAGGAAACTCATTTCAGCCGCTTGTATTCGCGATCTCGTTCTTTCGGTCACTACCCAAAGCTCGTGACCATAGATGAGGGTAGGAACGTAGATCAACCGGTAA
>NW_023665767.1:71267-77670 GCF_001649575.2 Kryptolebias marmoratus | reverse complement strand
GCCAAGAGCACATATGGACACTCTTATGTTTGAACATGGTGTTTGTTATGGACAATCCATGACGAGCACAGAAGTCCAACAACAGAACACCGCTCGGGTTCAGATCAGGGGGGCCGTTCCTCCCAACCACACCCCTCCAGGTCTCACTGTCATTGCCCACGTGTTGTTAGAAGTAAGATTTTAAATTCTATTCTGGATTTAACATAGAGCTAAAAGAAGCTAAAACTGGAGACATATGATTTCTCCTTGTAAGTCTCATCAGAACAGCATTTTAGATCAACTTAAGACTTTTAGAGAGGTTTTTAGACATTCTGATAATAAAAAAAATGAAGTAATCCAGACTAAAAGTGATAACTGCATGGACCAGTTCTTTTGCATCATTTTGAGACAAGTTTTCTTTTTTAATTTTAGTACTTTTGCACAAGTACAATAAAGTAGACCTTGTACCATTTTTATGTGGAAGTTAAATGACATTTTCTGTTTAATAATAACATTAAGGTTCCTTACACTAGTCCCAGAGGCCAAGTTAATGCTATCCAAAGGAAGTGAAAGGAAGCAAAGTTTGTTCCTAAGATGCTCAGGTCTAAAAACCACAAATTGTCTTGTCTAAATTTAAAAGCGAAAAAGTAAGTCATCAAGGCTTTTATGTCTCTAAGACATACTTTTTATCTAAGACACTGGATTCACCAGGCTTCATAAATAAATATGGCTGAGTACCATCAGCATAACAATAGATGACTGTATATCCTATTCTGACTAATAATATTGCCTAATGGAAACATACAGACATGGACAAATTTGTTTTTTCCCTTCAGTTAAGGAAAGATAAACCCACAGAGGTCACTGAAATAACTTGAAACTGACAAAGTCATTATTTTTGAATTGAATTATACAAAGCAAAACTAATGAAACTGGCCTTAACAAAAAGAATGGTACCCCTTTTGGGTCTGTGAACATAGAGTTGATATGATTCAGTTCTGTTCTGAGACTTTATTGTTGCATCTGGCACAGGGTGTATTGAATGTGTGCAGGGTCTAATGAAATCACAAGGCAATCTGGAGCAAAATGTGCTGCCCAGTCTCTGAAAGCTTGATCTCAGTCACAGGTCTTCCAATGTCATAAAAACCCAAAACACACAAGTAAAAACATTTAAGAATAGCTAAGAAAAAACCATTGAAGTATTCTGAAGTGACCTTCTGAGCCCTGATCCTGAAGTGACCTTCTGAGCCCTGATCCTGAAGTGACCTTCTGAGCCCTGATCTAAATCCTGTTAAACATCTGCAGAAGGAGCTGAAACATCTGGAGAAGGAATCCTTCAAACCTGAGACAGCTGGAGCAGTTTGTTCATGAGGAGTGGACCAACATACCTGAGGACAGGGGCAGAAGACTCAGAGAGAGCTACAGAAATCACTTGGTTACAGTGAATGCCTTAAATATTGTGTACAAAAATATTACCATACATTTTAAGGCTAGTTTTATTAGTTTGTTTTTTAAACAAATTCTGTTGAATCGAAGTTTGAAAGCAATGACTGATTTTTATTAATGATTTTTTTTTTATTACATTTGTCAGTTTCAACTTTGTGGATTTTTTCTTTTTTAACAAAGTTTAAACAAATTTGTACAAGTCTGTATATAAAATAAAGAGTATTGGTCTGAGCACCAAACCCTGAAGAACTTAATGACTAACTCTGTTCCTGTAATTTCAATATCATGTTCAAGCCTCTGTACTAGAATATTGTGATCAGTTGGATCAAATGCAGCACTGAGATCTAACAGGACAAGTATGGAGACAAGTCCACTGTCTGAGGCCAGGAGAATATCATTAATAACTTTCACCAGTGCTGTTTCTGTGATATGATGAGCTCTAAATCTTGACTAAAATTCCTCAAACAGATTATTTCTGTCCAGATGTTCACAGAATTGATTTGTAACTATTTTCTCAACAATGTTTGAGATGAGTGGGAAATTAGATGTCTATTATTGCTCAGAACTTTTGAATCAATATTGGGTTTCTTAAGTAAAGATTTAATTCCTGTAACCTTAAAGCTCTGTGTTACATAACCAGTCATTATAGGCAAATTAAGCAGATCTAAAATGGGGATATTATTTAAAGGAAATACCTCTTTGAACAGTGTGGTTGGGATGGGATCTAGCAGACATGTTGATGGTTTGGATGGTTTCATCCAAACCATCAAAAGGACAAAAACAGTCCAAATACAAATCAGGTTCTCGTGACACTTCTAAATCTGCCTCATCTGACAGAGAATCAGAGGCAACAGTAGGAAGGATGGTGTGAATTTTCTCTCTAATTGAAATCATTTTTATGAAAAATGTTATGAAGTCATCACTACTTTGAGTTAAAGGAATATATGGTTCAGTGGAGCTAGAACTCACTAGTCTGGTTACATCACTAAAAAGAAACCTAGAGTTGTTTTTGTTCTCTATTGAAGATGAATAATATACAGTTCTAGTCTCATGAAGGGCTTTCTTGTATGCTAGCAGGCTATCTCTCCAGGTTAAATAAAATTCTTCCATGTTAGTGGAACGCCATTTTTTTCCAGCTTTCTAGATGCCTGTTTTAAAGTACATAACTCTGAATTAAACAAAGGAGCCAGCTTCCTTTGACTGATTGTTTTCTTTTTCAGAGGAGCAATTTAATAAATGATGTTTGCATTGAAGTTGTAATATTTATCAACAAGGTTATAAATTTGTGAGGAAGTAAAATTTAGGTTTCTGCTCTCTGCTGGATTGCCTTACATTGTGATACAGAAGAAAGTAGTATTGGAATATGTTCTGTAAATTCAGGATCAGCACTCTTTGATGAACATTTGCTGTAGTAAAAATTTTCTTTCAGGTTGTGAGGTCTCAATGTAAACTTAAAGGTTATTAAAAACAATCAGATAACAGGGTTGTGTGAATACATTGTTAACAGTTCACTCTTTGATATGTCACAACCAGGTCAAGCATGATGAAGGAAACGAGTAGGTTTTTGGACATTTTAGGTCCAAACCAATTGACTACTTAATTATTAAAAACTACAATTAGACTCAATTTCAACATCTACTCGAGTATGGAATCCCTCATTATTATGACTTTACTGTTTTTTTTTTATAAAAAGTGAGCGTTCTGGCAAAATTGAAATTAAAGGCTGGGTGGATGATATACAAAGCAAGAGTTTTAATTTTTTATTTGGGCAGGAAAAACTGACAAGGACTCAAAAGAATTATGACTAATAATAAGGCCTTGGATTAATCAATAATCTTGACTGAAAAATAAGAGCTACTCCACCTCCTTGATTTTTTGTTTTAAAAAACTGAGAATGTAGATAATTAACTGGAATTAATTTGTTAGTCTTGACATAACCCTGCTACTGCAGTCAGATTTCTCTAAAACTAAATTAGACAATCAATTGTCAAATCGTGATCTTGTTTTTTCACTCTATTACATTTTCAACAATATATATCAACAGTGAAAACACCCCCACCCTAGCGCTTACCCAAGACAAACTAATAAAAGACATATAGAAGAAAATTTTTAAAAAGATAAAATGAGTAATATCAGAAATAAGCAAATACACTTGTCAAGCCACATTACTGTGGTGTTCAATTCAGAATGATCTGACAATCTATAGCTTTAACAAAGGACAGAAAGGGATTTCAGGTTATTTCAAATGATTTAGAAAAAAAGTAATCCTGATTTTTTTTCCAGTTTAACTAAGTAAAGAACATCTATTAATCCAGGTTGTTTATGTAGTTGGAGGAGCTGCAGATTTCCAATTTAGCAGAATTAACCTCCTGGCCAGGAGAGTTGTGAATGCAAATAAGTCCTTTTTAGTAGCAGTGAGAGCAAGTTAAGTAGACCATATTTCAAACTAGGTGGTTAAGACATTAGGAACAATACTAACACTAAGAATAGGGGAAAAACATGATTCCTTACTAGTAGTGCTCCAACACAGTGTGTTTTCATCCAAAATGGCATCTAAATTGAACCCAGATTTTTGGACAGGCAGCCACTATTAATGTAACTAGAAGTAGAAGTGAAGAGATTAATGTAGTAAGGCTTTCAGTGCTACAGTGCTATTACAAAGTTCTGTAGAACTTGACCTGCCGAAGAGCAGGGACACAACTAAAACATGCAGGAGTGTAGCAACATTACAACTGCCATAACAGAGGTAGCATGTAAAAAAAAATCTAGAAACGAAATGCAGTTGGCTAGTTTCCCTCTTCTGTATTTTCTCTTATGAACCCTATAATAAATAATTTCCCCGTTTTATAAAAGCCTTCACTAATCCCCACAATTGAGGCTGTGACCTCTGAAGTCTTATTAACCTGGAGGAAAAAAATCAATTTGTTTAGAGACAAACTTGATAATGTCATAATCTAGCAGTAGATATTTGTCAAGTTTATGAAAGCATAGTCTGAGACTACAATAAAGGCAATTTTACAGTCTGAAATTGACTAAACCAGCCTGCTATAAGCTAAAAAATATAGAAAATTTTAAATCAATGCAAGTGTAGATATGGTGAATAAGTGAGAAAAAGAATAGTCTCCTATCTGGATTTTAAAAAATGTTAGATATTTATAACAATAAACGTTTTTATAAAGGTTTCAATCACTTTCATTGACCTTGACTGAAGAGCTGAAGTAATGGAGGAGCGGCCTAAGAAAGCATTCAGCCAGCAGTTAAAATCCCTTCTCTCAATTATATCTTAAATAGTCAAATCCAGCAGCATTGAGAAACCTTGTCTAAAACAGAGTCATCAGTTAAAAGTACAGTTTAGGTATTGTAGCTTTCCAAAGTCATTGCAGAAGATATTTGGCTGTTCAAATGTGTTTTGTTATGACTTGTTGAATACGGAGCAAAGTTTGATAGTATTCACACCTGTACAGCAGAGTGAAACAAGAACTATTTCAATACTTTACATTTGAAAACTGCTTTTTTCGTGATAGATGCAGCTTGCTCTGTCACCACTGCCATATTTCCACCTTTTAATTTAAAACCCTTTCATTATCAATAAAGATAATTTTAAAAATCAAAACATCACATGCAGCAATGAATTGTGGGTAAATACTTTGCCGAAATCCCCCTGGATGCAGGCTTAGCCAGAGGGCGGATATTGTAAGCAAAGGGGGTGGGGCTAAAGAGCACTCCGGAGAATTGGGACACACTACACACTCAAACCCTTCAGCATGAACGTGCATTTGAAGGACACAAGGGTGGAAGTGCAAGTATTGGGATCGGGCCTAAGATGGAGTAGATCAGTGATTCCTAATTTCAGTCCTCGAGGAATACCACCCTGCATGTCTTAGTTGTTTCTCTGCTTTGACACACCTGATTTGAATGACTGAGTGATTAACAGGCTTCTGCAGAACTTGAAGACCTGCTAAAGAGTGTGACCTATGTAGCTCTGATGACCTCTCTTGATGTGAAATAACCCACACGGAGCTGCTCAAGCTGTGGCATCAGCTGTTTTTTTCTTTTTATTTCTCCATCTGCATTTTCACACAACAACACAGAGGCAAGGTTATCTCTGGATGAGAACACGTGCTCCTTCTGCAAGGGGGAACCATAGTGTTACCGTGTGGAAGTTCCCACCATGTTTTCACATGAGCTAAACATTTCTAAAGTTTAACAATATTGAGAGAATGCTGAACTATCGTGACCTACAATAATCACCGTTCAATATATGCACAAGTGAAAACCAGAAACATACTTCATAGTGTAGTGGTATAGAAATACCTAATTCCACGCAAATAGTTTCCAGGTGAGAAGTCCGGTTCTTAAGGTGGGCGTGGTGTATATAAGGAGCTGTGGCGTTCATTCAGGTGTGTGTCGTCTTTGCTCTCCCGCTGTGTGGCTTGCGTCCTGTGGGCTCTGGCAGTGAAAAAGCAACAAAACGCTGGCTGGTGCATGTTGCGCTGGTATCCTGGTGGTAGGTGTTCTCCCTCCCTGCACTTTAGTTGATCTTGGTCAGAAAATCTAATTTGGAGTGTGATCATAGGTAAAATGTTGCGGTGCTGCGCTCCTTCTCTTCCTCGTTCTGCGAGTGTGTGTGTGTGTGTGCATGTTTGTGGATCGGCAGGTAAGAAATTAATACTCATTTAAGCTTCAGTTTGTTATAGTCTTATTTAAAATGGTGACTAATTAATTTTTCATAGGCGCCCCACAGTTGGACCATTGCTGCTCTGTTCTGCCCTGCGTTTGTCTCCCTGATTTCTGTGCCATCGTTTTAAAGTTGGACTAAAAACCAGTGATCAGGCCCGAAACCTGGGAGTAGTGATGGACTCTGACCTGAACCTTCAGAGCCACATTAAGACAGTCACAAAGTCGGCCTTCTATCACCTGAAGAACATCTCCAGGATTAGAGGACTTATGTCTCAGCACGATCTAGAGAAACTCATCC
>NW_023665767.1:63914-70890 GCF_001649575.2 Kryptolebias marmoratus | reverse complement strand
TTCTATGCACCACAAATTTGGAACAAACTTCCAGAAAACTGTAAAACAGCTGAAACACTGGGTGCCTTTAAATCTCAACTTAAAACCCACCTGTTTAGAGTTGCTTATGGCTAAATTAGGGTTAGAGTGCGGGTTTTTGATGTCTTCGATGTTTTTCTCTTTCTTACTGTTTATTCCTGTTTTTATTTTGTTTTTATGTAAAGCACCTTGAAATGCCTTGCTGCTGAAATGTGCTATACAAATAAAATTTGATTTTTGACTGCGGCGGCCTTATCTGTCCTTATTGAAGCAGTGTTTGGGGTGTGGCATCAACGTGCCCGGTTCAACTCCCGCTGTGGCGTGGCAAGAGGGCCACGCCTGGTCCTGATGTTTTTAACGTGCATTGTCTATTGTTAATTTTTCTTATTTATTTACAGCTCTTTTGCTCTTTATTTAGTTGGGCTGATATTGTTCTTTTTAAGCTTGTTATCTTGGTTAATTGTTTGTTCACAGTTGCTGAGGTCCGGTGACGGCGTCTCCCTCTTCTGCGTGCTGTGATACTTGAGTGTGGGGTTGTCTTACTCATTTGGTGTTAAGGGGTTTTATTTTTTGGGTTTGCTGTGTTTGGTGGATGTCGTCCCCAGAGCCCTCCCCTCAAGCCGGTAAACCTCAGCTACTGCAGCTTTTCTATTTTTTTATTTTATTTTTTATTCCCTTTGTTTTTAGTCTTAAACTGATTTTAAAAAGAACATTTTAATAAATGGATTTTGCAAACTTTAAACTGTCTCAGATGTTCTAATCCTCGCATAACCGAACCTGTGTGCCTTAAACCAAAGGTAATATTCTCTGGGCGAAATTCCCAGGGTGGCGTTGTTGAGCAACCAATTAAAATTCCACAAAATCTGAGTTCCATCTAGGGTCGCCACAATAGGTACAATAATCACATTTTTTTTGTCAGACATCGTAGAGACGCATTACCTCGTCAGCAATCTTTGCGGCTGTGAGGATTACCCATAATACCTTGCTTCGTAAGGGTGAATGCAGTTCAACATTTGACCAGCAGATGGTGTATTTTAGCAGGATTTAACATGAACCATATTAACTATGTTTCAAGAGCAGGGAAACAACTAAAGCATGCAGTATAGTATTCCTCGAGGACTGGAGTAGGGAATCACTGGAGTAGATGGTGCAGAACTTTACTGCATTTGATTGGATTGTTTAGGCCCTTACAATTCAAACCTAATATGTATACCCACACTAGGTGGTGACTTCTTTAGCTGAGCCATAATTTGAGAAAAATTTCAACATGTGATAAACAAAAACAAAAGAGAAACTAAAAGGAAGGCAAATAATTGCAGACACTACAACACCTGTAAAGGTCTGAAAATGCGGGGTAGGTGCCAACCCAGTTCCCTATGGAATGAAATCAACAAACAAACCCCCTCGTTCAGAACAGAACATTTTATTGTATTTACAGTAGCAGTTTCAGATTCTATATTGCCTGCTCTGGTCCCAAGAATGCATTTGACCACAGAGCTGCCAGTAAGCCATTTTGTAAATTTGTAGTGTAGAATGAAGGGACCCCTCCCTTATGACCTCTGACCTAAAGTCATCTAGAAGTTGTCTTGCCCAGAGTGATTCTTAATTGTTTTCAGCACGTGTACTCTCCAAGGTCACACTCTCAAACATCTAATCAGTAGAGACGTATTGTTTACATATTATTATAAGGCTTATAAAAACATGATGTATGCAGAAATAAAAACTGTTCTCTTGATTGTAAAATCTTTTGATATGTGAAAAAAAAATGCGGATAATTTTTATGTGCGTATTTATCTAATAAGAAAATAAGTCAAGTATTGTTTTCATTGCAGGAGACTGAGCAATGAAGAATCCTTGAAACAGAGTGAGATAATCCTTCTGTACAGACCAAAGGTCACTGCAGCATCAACTATCTGGCTGTCTGGCTATGTTATCAAACTTTGCTTTGATAAAAGATTGAAGAAAAAAACCTTGACAGGCAGTTTGCTGCTCAGTTCGTCTTCACTTGTCAGTTCATTGGCTTGTGATGATGTTCCCCTCTTGACTTCCATCTCATTATTTTTAATAACCGAAGTAACAATTTTCTTACAGCTGTTTTTATAAGTTCAGCAGACAAGAGAAAGTAAAAAAAGAGAAAAGAAATTTAACAAGGTTGAAGAATAACTTTTATACTTTAGAGAGTTAAGCCAGCTAATGAATTGCTCCAGATTGCGTGCCACCTGTTAACTCCATCAGCTGAAGCCTCAGGCCTGCCTCAACTCCATCAACTTAACTCTCCTGGGTGACCTTCCAGACAGGCTGTTGACCTCAGTTGACTCTAGGGTTCACGCCACCCTTCCATAGTCTGATCAGGGACACCCCACCTGCTCAACATAGTTTCCAGGGAAGTCATACCCCATCTACCTGTACCACATACAACATACAACTCAGTTAGACACATACAACTCTCGTATTGTTTTTGTACGGATTTTTCAGAATTAGTTATTATTATTCTTCTCCGGTAAAACGCGTTGGCCAGAAAAACGAGAAACTGCTGTGAAAAAGCCAACCAGACAGCCTGATAGAAAAACCCGACCGCTACTCAGACAAAAAAAAATCAAATCGTCCCATACCTAGGGGGCGCTATAACAAAGGACAATGTGTTTTTGCGAATAACTCCTAAACCGTAAGTCCTACACTCAAAATCTTGATGACACCTAAAACTATGGAAGATTCTGCATCTCCTTTACATGGTCACACCCACTTCCGCCTAACTAAATTTTTTGCTATAGCGCGATAAAGGCAAAACCTACTTTTGAATACTACTCCCACATTATAAGCTGGATCAACGTGAAACTTGGTACATAACATCTGTAGGCCGATCTGCTGAAGTGATGATCAAAAAGTTGGAAAAAATTTGAATTTTGCGCGAGTGACGCAATGCCAAACACTTCAGTGCTAGCTAGCGCAACGGTTAACTATGAATATCTCCGCCATACTTTAAGATTATGAAAAATGCATTTAGATCCCAATAGTGGATGAGATGTTGCCACTTTGTATTAAAATTTATGTGGTTTCATCGATAGGGGGCGCTATAACTTCATAAAGTTTATATCTGAATAACGGCTTGATTTACACCAAACTTGGTACAGATGATCAAGACGCCACCTTGAGATGATATCTTAAATATTAAAATGAAGTGGGCGTGGCTTATATGCTATCTCACTTTTGAGCTTTGAACTCGGCCAAATCAAACTTTTACTTTGCAGAAATTACTGACCTATTACAGAATTGTACTCTCTACGTATGAGGGAAAAGTTGCAAAATTTGATCTCTAGGTGGCGCTGTTACAGCAAAAAATGCCTTTTTGAAATTCTTTTACAACAACTAGTTGTACGCATAGTATCTCTATTCTGTTGTGTTCTGTAAACCATGCCTTTTTACGTGAGTTTTGAAAAAAAAAAATTATGCTAATTAGTAGAAAACCTATGTCTAACCTACTTTTGTTAACTCCTCCCGAGGCTCAAAGCCAATTGAAATGAAATTTAATCTGGGATGACTGGACGGCTGGCCAACCAAATGATGTGAACGGATTTTCAAAAAAATGTTCAGTTTATGAATTATGTGTAAACAAATGCTTTTTCAAAAAAAAAAAGTTTACTGTGCATAATTTAAGATCAATTTACAATTTGTCAATGCTTTCCCCACTAGTGGTGGCTAAGGCCGAAAAAAAGATTTCTCACCATTTTCGGCCTAATCCAACCCTAGGGGGCTCTG
The DNA here is from genome assembly GCF_001649575.2 of Kryptolebias marmoratus. NCBI lineage: Eukaryota > Metazoa > Chordata > Actinopteri > Cyprinodontiformes > Rivulidae > Kryptolebias > Kryptolebias marmoratus. The sequence continues at coordinate 67,116 of NW_023665767.1, read as the reverse complement.
CAAATAGGTAAAGTTTATACTGCCAAAATGGCTGAATGGATTTACGTGAAACTTGGTGGGTATCTTCAGGATACAACCCTGAAACTATGTTATCAATATGGTAATGATCGAAGGATCTAAGCGTGCGGATAGGGGTGGAGCGTGGAGGCTTGGAACCCGTTGATAACTGCTTGCAGTTCTAGTTATTTATTAAGATTGCCACGCCCCTCTTATTTGCTAAAAAAGATTAGTAGTAAACTTGACCCACCCAATCTCTTCTAAGTTTTTCATGTTCTTTGCAAAGCAGGAATGCTTTGTCAACCTTTTCCCTCTTAAGCCAGGATAAAAGCTTCTTACGTTTAATTACGTTATTCACCCATTTAACATTAAACGAGGGGGGGAGTGGCGGTTCAACAGAGGAAAGCTCAGTTTCTCCAACCAGTAGCCAGAACAGAACTGGTCAAGTACATAAAAATGTAACATGCACCTGCCGTTACACAGAGTAGCACCCAATAATGAACTTAACAGTTTTATGAACATTGAATTCAGATTGATCGTGATCCTCCTCCTCCGCATCTCATCCATCATCCTGGGAACCAGTGGCACTGGGAGGAAACAGCGCTGCACAAGAGTGCACCCAACAATCCGCATCCACCTCAGTAAAGCGCAGCAATGAGTCACATGCCCCCGGAACAAACTTCCATGGTTTTAATTGAAACAAGAAATATTTATAATTACAAGTAGAATGCCTACTTTAATGCCACTTGGGAACGGGACGATAAATGTAAATAAAGTTTCAGAGCTGAGCTGTCATTATGAGCAACGCCGCACTGGTCCACCCATTTTATGTGATCCAGATACTCACAAGACTTTATCCATTGCCTGAAGAACCTTAGCGGCGGCCTCCGCTGTATTGAAGGAGAACTCTTTTATTGTTAAGAAAGAAGTGCAGTGTGGCAGGGTATTGCATCCAGAACCTGACATTTTATGCGATCAGCTCCTGGCATACAGAGTTGAAATTTCTTTTTTGTTGGATGACATTTTGTGGGATGTCCTGATGAATAATAATATTGCTCCCTTCCCTTCAAATTCTAATCTTTGTTTCCCACTGGATGTCATTATCTTCATTTTGTCGGTTGGGTAATGTAGTTTCATAATGACAACCCGTTGAGCTCCTGGTCTGGGGCGACTGAGGCCTCTGTGGCATCTGTCCAGCCGGATTCTGCCCTTTGTAGTTTCGAGATTCAGGAGCTTAGGTAACCATGTTTCAAAAAAGGCCAGTGGATTCCTCCCCTCAATACCCTCGTTAACACCGAAGATCCGTATGTTGTCTATGCGTGAGCGCGCCTCTTGGTCATCCACCTGGGTAAGTGTGGCGGCCAACTTGTTCTCCATAGCCAGCATTCTGTTCTGCAGCCCGGCTATTTTGTCCTCAGCATCCGAGATATGGCCCTCTGCTTCTTCCAGTCTCCATGCATTACTTCCAATTTTTGCAGCAATAATGTCCAGCTTGGCTGAGAGTGTCGAGAGCTTATCTTCCATGATGGCAGCAACCTTTGCAGCAGTGGCGGCTGGCCAATAGAGGGTGCTAGGGTGCCTCCCCACCACTCACATTACCTTGAATAAGACATAAAAAAATAAATAAAAATTAAATAGTACATTAAAAATATTTTTGAAATATATGTATATATATATTTAGTTGTGAAAGATAAATATTTTATAGTTAATGATAAGTAAAGTTGTTTCGTTCTTCGACGTTGTCTGATTGGTGACGTATTTCCGCCCTGGGGCGCAAAAAATCTTTGTCCATAGACTCTCGTTAAAAGTTGTACATGCGCAGTAGCTCCTCTTCAGTACAAGAGATAGGACCGTTCAGGGCGCACCTCTCCTGCACCCAGAGCTGCTGAATGCAGCTGTGTTTACATTTCACCACCCTCCCGCCGACTCCCGCCATGGAGGCTGACGTCACATCCGGCTGTCAGAAAGTTCGCCTGATTGAAAAGTCGAGCCGCGGGTGAGCTGCCTTTTATTTAAAGACAGTAATAAGTTCATTACGTGACTAAGTTACATACAAAAGCCAATAAAGTTCATAGTTAATAATTAGTTTAAGAAAATTTATGCTAAAATCTGTTAGAATGTTTGGTTTTGAATTCTAATCGGAGTGAGACATCCGACCTTTGTTATATTGTACGTTCAGAATAAATGACGTAGTGAGTGCTCTCACCATAAAACAAGCTTTGACGGATTTTCTCTGGTAGAAATGTGAAAGATAAGGGAGAAAACAGATCTTATAAACGCTAAATGTGTCCTACAGGCTTGTGCCTTGGGAGACCTCCGTCTTTGTAAGTATTGGTGTGTTCAGGAAGCACTTATGCATATATGCATTTATATGTACATTATATTGTTGCGTTTGTTGTTTTAATTCATGTAAATACACTGGTGTGATACCTTAGTATATGTTTTGGTCCAAAACATATACTAAGGTATCACATAATAGACATATACCAAAACCTTTCGTATATGTCTATTTTGGATTTATAGCCCCCCCTGGAGAAAACTCCACCAGCCGCCACTGCTTTGCAGTTATCTCTGTGGCTAGCGCGGCTACATCCACCGCTACACCCGCACTCGCCTCCTCCATATTTCTGTCAGTGTTAGCCACCTTGTTGTTAGCTTGGCACCGGGTATTTCTGTGGGATCTCGGTTTATCGGTGATCTCCATCACTGTATTATTGTAGCTCACTCCGTTAGGCATCTCCCTCCCAAAAACAGCACTATTGGTTTAAAATTAAATTTAATCTTATAATTAGAAAAGAATTATCCGGGAGCTTCTCTGCCTCGCTCCTTTCAGTGTGATGTCATCACCAGAAGTTGTTGAATTTTTTTTTTTAATACTTTATTTATAATTTTTCAAATACAACTTTTTTTGACACAAACAGCCAAGGAAGACAAATATCAAAACAAAATAAAAAAAAGACTAACACTAAAAACAAAAATGAACAAGACCAACCACTCAGAATAGTCCGTCAGCATACTGGTAAAGTAATAAAAGAAGATAAGAATGTATCCATCAGTCCAATATGTGTAATCAAGCACGAGACAGAGTCAAAAGTGACAACAGGCAGTTCAGGAGACAACGTGTCTCAAACCGTGCATCACAAAGCAACAAAACATTAATTACAGGTGAAAGTAGAAGAGAATAAAAATAATATATATATATATA
>NW_023665767.1:47325-59636 GCF_001649575.2 Kryptolebias marmoratus | reverse complement strand
ATCATTTGGAAGCGGCTTAGGCCTCAGGCCGCGATGCGCCCGATCTACTTTTACAGGCTTGGGAAAGTTGTCGTGCCCAAGCAGCTCCGAGATGAGTTTTGAGACAAACTCTGTAGGGTGACCATCTTCTTCTCCCTCCTTGATGCCAACGATGCGAATGTTTTGTCTGCGTGAGCGTCCTTCCAAGTCGTTTACCTTTGTTTTGAGAAGCCCGTTAGCCGCAGCTAGCTCGCAGCATGTAGCCTCCAGCGCTGCAACACGAGCATCAGTAGAGGAAAGAGCCGTGTCTATGTCGTCTAGGCGGTGCTGGGCTTCACTGTGTTCTTTTTGAAGGGTTGTTAAGCGAGCCTCAATGGAGTCCAGGCGTACTTTCAGCGATTTTTTGAGAGAGTCCACGAGAGCATAAACTTTAGAGAGCTCATCCTTGTGGCCATTGACGGCGGCTAATATAGCCTCGTTGCTAACAGCTGAGCTCGCCTGAGAGGTCGACTTCTGCGATTCGTCTTTCCTTGGCATGACGAAATTAAGCAAAACAGCGGTGTACTAATGTAACGAGCGTTTAATGTTATTGCAGTAAAAAGATAAAAGCTCTGGTGCAGTATTTAAATATTAAATAGAGGTAGTGACACGGAGCTCGGCAAAAGCACGTCTACTCCATAGCTGCACACTAGCGCCCCCCAGTTGTTGAATTTTTAAAAAAATTTTGTTTTTGATTACCAGGTTCTAGCTGACTGCTTCATTGTTTCTTCAAAAACATCAACATCAACTTCTGTGCCAGACTGGTCATACACCTTCAGGTCTTGCTGTCTGCCTTCTGGTATGTTAAATTTTAGGCACACTGAAGTAAAAAGATATATTGTAAGGAAGGTTAAACTGTTAAACCATAAGCTTGGTTTTGTATTTTTATTTTAGTTTTCCGAGCCTATGTTAGGTCAGTAAATGCAACGCAGCCTTGGATGTTAGTATCGTGAGATTCTTAGTTTATGTTCTGTTGTTGTTTATCACGGCTCTCGCTGCTTACTGCCTGGACATGCTAACTGCTGTCTGTGCCCGAGCTAGAGGCTGTAAACGACACGGTTCTTACGTTAGAACAACTAAGTTGTCACCCTAACCTACTCTTTGCTGGAAGTAGTAAAGTTCATGCAAGACATCTCTTTTTCTTGTCGTGTATCTACAATAATCTGCACACCTCCACCACACCGGAAATCCGAAGCACGACAACTGGTGCCAGAAGAGGGATCATCTACAAGACTCTTGTGAGTGAATCCAATCGCAAAAACAATATCCTAGCGCATCCTGAACTAATTACAACTTAAAGACAAGCTACAACTAGCCACGGCCGGGTAAAAGCAAAGAAAAAGCTAGAAGAGAAATTGCGCTGCTGCAGTACTGCCGCGTAGCACTTTTGGTCCAGCCCTTCACAATAAGAACATCAGCAAAACTTGCCAACAAAAAATAAAAAATAAAAATAAAATAAAATGACAGAGGATTTACAAGGTGCTACAGCAGGCCCTGGAGAGGCAGACACAGCTCCAAAGTGGTTACAAGCTGTGCTGGAAAATCAAAATCAACAAACAAGACACTTTCAAATGATGTTGGCTCCTGTCCTTTCACATATAACAGGACAATCAGCTGTACAACAAACCCAAGCATCACGTACCGTTCCCGATAGGAGCGATGACTTAATCCTAACGCATTCTACAAGAGAAAGGCATGCATGCGAAACAAATGCCTCTGTGGATGTGACAACTAGACCACGTGTTCAAGCTCCTTTTGCAGCCGAGCTTGAGGTTATAAATCAAAGATCGTGAAGCTCAGACCCAGCGAGACAAACCACAACCCCTGGACCTGACCCAGGACACAGAGACACTAGGGGCAGTGAACCTGAGGTCCAAAACACTTTTACCTATCATGATGGAAGGAGGCAAAATAATACTGGAGGCTATTATAACAACTGGTCAGAGCTTCAGAGGCCTAAATTAGCCACATATGATGGAGATGAGGATTGGGACTCTTTTCTGATGCCGTTCGAACGCCAAGCCAGGAAGCATGGATGGAGTGCTGCTGAACGAGTGTACAGGCTGCATGAGTGTTTGAGAGGAGCTGCAGTACGTTATGTCTGCCCACTACCAGAGGGCACAAAGAAAGAATATGTTCTCCTGGTGGAACAACTCACTCAACACTTTGGGAAAAAAGACCCCACCCACAACAATAAGGAGGAGATGGGGAGAACTTTGACAAGGGAGACATCAGCTGAGTTTGCAGAGGAGGCGAAACGCCTGACTACACTTGCACATCCAGGGATAGATCTCCTGCTGCAGGACCAGCTGGCAACTGATGCTTTCCTCAAAGGCTTAAAAAACCAGAAAGTGGCATATGAAGTCATGAATTGTGACCCAAGCTCTTTTGTAGAGGTCCAAAAGTTTGTGGAAGCTCATAAACATAACTTCAGAGCTACTGTGGGTCGGAACACGGAAGTAAAAAACAAAGCAAGGCGCATTTTATGGGTTGATGAAGAGGACATGCGATGACAGTGCAACAACGTCTCACAGGGTCAGTACTCCCCAGTACGTTACAGCTGACCAGTTAGCTGCTCTTGCAGAACAAGTGAAGACCCTTGTTAGCACCGTGGGAAACCTACAGCTCCAGGTTGCCAATTTCCAGTCCATAAGCGTCGGATCACAAAACTCCAAGGCAGCCTAAAGCTCTGTAGCAGAGAGAAAACAAAATTATCAGCACATGCAACCCAACAGAGGGCGTTCACAGACTCTAAGTCCAAATCGTGGAACAGCTGGCTCATGTTTTAAATGTGGAGAGACAGGACATATTAGGAAGGACTCTAAGGCTCCCAGTCCTGCAAGAAACAATGGTGACAAGTATGTAGACTACCAGCTGCAGTCTGATGGAACCACAACCTCAAATTCACAACTACAAGGCAGACAGATTGATGGATCAGACTACTGTGTGGCTATAGTAACTCTGGAAAAAAACTCAATCATCCCAGCCAAATCTGAATGTATTGTGTGGGGTGAAGTGGAGGACCCACAGCCAGGGGTTACAGTGTTATTGGAACCCTTGAACATTGCAAATAATGTAACTTCTGGAAGTGTTGTTGTCACCATGAAGCCAAAGGTGCCAATCAGAGTGTGCAATTTTTCAACCAAGAGAGTGGCTCTACAGAGAGGAGTTTGTCTTGGACTCCTAGTCAAAGTTTATCCCCTACACCCCATTGGACCAAAACCAAATGCAATATCTAGCCATCCAGAAGGGACTGCACCATCACTGCTGGTTGGGCGAGTAGCAACAATCTCCAACGGTCCTGACCTGTGAGAAGCCTGTGAGAAGAACTCCTCTTGGATTTCAAGGTGAGGAGGAAGCACATCTTAAAAAAATGCTGGCGGAGGGTGTAATCACACCATCAGCATCTGAGTGGGCATCTCCAGTGGTCCTAGTTCGAAAAAAAGATGTAGGAGTAAGATGGTGCGTAGATTACCGCTGTCTGAACAATCTAACGAGCAAGGATGCTTATCCACTACCCCAGATCGAAGAATGTCTTGATGTTGTGGGTGGAGCCACAATGTTCTCTACTCTGGACCTTCAACCTGGCTATTGGCAGATTGCAGTGGATAGCGAAGATAGAGAAAAGATAGCATTCATCACCAAATGGGGCCTTTACGAATACACTCAAATGCCATTTGGGCTATGCAAAGCTCCAAGTACGTTTCAGAGAGCAATGGAGCTTGTTCTTGGGGGCCTTCAGTGGGAAACTCTTCTCATCTACCTGGATGTCATTGTCATCAGAAATGGAGTAGACCAAAGTTCGGATCGGCTCGAGCAGGTTTTTCAGACGTTCCAAAGCTATGGATTAAAGCTAAAACCATCAAAATGTCATCTGCTGCAGGAAGAAGTCCTTTTCTTGGGTCACATTGTGAGTGGCAAAGGAATCAGTCCAAATCCAGCCCTCATAAGGGATGTACAGCAGTGGAGCTCATCCAATAACTTGCAAGAGCTACAAACCTTTCTTGGGCTGTGTAACTACTATCAGAAGTTTGTACACTATTTTGCAGAGCTGGCAAGCCCTCTTCATACTCTTTTCAAAAAAGGAACAGTGTTCCTATGGACTGATGAGTAACAATCTGTATTTACAAGGCTCAAGGAAAAACTGACCACTGCACCAGTGTTGGGGTATCCCCAAGCTGAAAGGAAGTTCATTCTGGATACAGATGCCTCAAACAGTGTTGGTGTTGTTTTATCACAAGTATAATGGGGAGAGGAACGAGTTCTGACCTATGCCAGTAGTTGCCTTTCACCAGCACAGCAAAGGTACTGTGTCACTCGTCGTGAACTACTTGCTGTTGTTCGCTTCACATGGCAGTTTCGCCACTATCTACTAGGTAGAAAGTTTCTACTTAGAACAGACCATTGCAGTCTCACCTGGCTGTTCAGGTTCAAATGTCCTGAAGGACAACTAGCTCGCTGGCTTGAAGAATTAAGCCAGTACGATTTCCAGATTGAACATCAAGCTGGCAAACAACATGGTAATGCAGATACCATGTCGAGGATGCCAGGAGAAAATGTGGAGAACTGTGACTGTTACCAGGCAGGGATAAACCTGTCAGATCTGCCATGTAAAGGGTGCAGGTACTGCCAAAAAATTCACATCCAGTGGGCCAAGTTTGAACATGATGTGGATGATGTTGTGCCCCTAGCCGTAAGGTGCATACAACCCAGAAGCAGCACCAACGACGACACACACGCATTAGGGGATTAGCCATCTGTACCCCTGCCAGACACGCCAGAAGTTAACTGGCTTGAATCCCTTGGTCCTGAGCAACTTTCAACACTCCAGAAAGCAGATCCTGTTCTTGCTGCTCTTCACAATTGGAAAGAAACAGGGACAATTCCCACCAAAGATGAAGTGGCACTGGAGAGCCCTGCAGTGACAAAGTTCTGGCTCTGTTGGCCTAAAGTCACACTGAGGCAAGAAGTGCTGTATAACTCCAGGGAGAGAATTGGAGACCAGCATCCAAACCTGCTGTTATTAGTTCCCTTGTCTATGCAGAAGGAGGTCCTGGAATTATGTCATAACCCTCTATACTCTAGCCATCTAGGAGAAGCCAAAACCCTACAGCGTGTGTGCTAGAGCTACCATTGGTTCGGCATGGGCAGAGATTTTCACCTGTTCGTCAAGAGATGCCCACATTGTAATACATGCAAGAGCACATGTCCAGCAAGGAAAGCAAAACTGCAAAGCTACCAAGTTGGAGCACCTCTGTACCGTCTACATCTTGATATCCTTGGGCCATTCCCCATGTCCAACACTGGGAATAAATTTATTCTTGTTATTATTAACCAGTTCACAAAATGGGTTGAAGCTTTTCCTGCTCCTGATCAGAGTGCTGAAAGGACTGCAAGGAAGCTAGTCTACGACTTTATTGCCAGGTTTGGAGCACCACTCGAGCTACACACAGATCAAAGTCGTAATTTTGATAGCTCCCTGTTTCAGAATGTTTGCAAGCTCCTGCAGATCACTAAGACCAGGACTACCCCTTACCACCCTTCCTCCAATGGACAAGTAGAACGGTTCAACAGGACCTTATTGCAGATGCTTCAATGTTATGTGAACCAGGACCAAAAGAACTGGGACGAACAACTGCCACTACTTACAGCAGCTTATCGCAGCTCACGGCACACCGTGACAGGGTTCACACCCAACAGGCTTATGCTTGGCAGGAAAGTCCACCATCCACAAGATATTCAGTCTGGTACTGCAAGACTCAAGGGTGATGAACGGGGAGCTGCTGATTTCCCCTACAATCTGGAAGAAAGCTTAAGAAAAGCACATGACCTAGCAAGAGACCACCTTCGCACTGCACAAGAGCGGCAGAAAAAGATGCATGACCTTCGGGCCAAGGAACAGTTCTACAGCGTAGGAGACCTGGTATTTGTCAAAGACGATGCAAAGAAGAAAGGGCTAAGCCCTAAGCTGCAAAAACAATGGAAAGGCCCATTAATCATTGCAGCTCGCCATGGTCCTGTACTGTATGAAATACAAGGTCCCAAGCGCAGCGCAGTGATGCACCACGATCGGCTCAAGCCATATGACAGTGACGTGATACCCATCTGGGTTTTACGCCAAAGAAGCAGGCTGTTGGAGCACTGCCAAGACCAAAAATTCCACCCAAATGAAGATGATGTGCCTCTGGTTCCTTTACTGCCAATGCCAAATGATCAGGATGAAGCGCTCCAGCCCGAGGATCCAGGTCGCCAGCCTAAAGGAAGAGAGGGAGGTTCAGACTCTTCAGAAAAGACTGTTAAAACATCTAGTGGTGTCTAGTCAATAGACCTCAGAGATTTAGGCACTAATTAAGTTAGTGAGTTAGTTAAATGTTAAATATTACATTTAGGGAATTTAAATGATTGGTTTGTGCTTTCTTGCCCTTATGGCATACACATTTCAGTAGTTTAGTTATTGTAACTACTACTCCTTTCTCCATCTTGGCTGTATGACCAGTGCTGAAAGGACTCAGTATTCCTAAAAGGGGTGATAGTGTAAGGAAGGTTAAACTGTTAAACCATAAACTTGATTTTGTATTTTTATTTTAGTTTTCTGAGCCTATGTTAGGTCAGTAAATGCAAAGCAGCCTTGGATGTTAGTATCGTGAGATTCTTAGTTCATGTTCTGTTGTTGTTTATCATGGCTCTCGCTGCTTACTGCCTGGACATGCTAACTGCTGTCTGTGTCATCAGTCTACTTACCTGAAGTTCAATAACATTTGCTTTATTTCCCCCCTGCAGATTCAGTTGGTTCTCTGTCCTCTTCACAGTAGAACTGTTCTTACACTTAACTGTTGTGTTTGAGAAGTTTTTGGCTCAGTAACAACAATCTCTGGGTTAAACTATGTATGTCATGACATTATGCGATGGGAATGATTCTCAGCTACTAACACACCAAATTTTAGCTCAGTATTTGTAAACCTGACTGAAGGAGCATTTTTTATTATCAAAGATGAATTAGCTGTGGTAGCCATCTCAGATCAGGTTGACACCAAAAGTTAGCTGGTTGTAGATGTACATCAAAAAATGATTATTTTATGAGAGTTTGAATAAAATTTGGTTTATGAAATATTTTACTAGCAGACAGATTATGCATGGAAGCCTGTGGAAAGAGGAACTGGTAGAGGGGCAGAAAATTCACAAGGGGAGCCATTGCCCCTACCTGAATTCCCACTGGGTGGTGCACTGTATGACAAGTCATTGTTTCACTTTGTGATTAGGCATGAAGAAATCTCAATACTATTCCCTTTGTAAAAAAATAAGAAAACATAATAGAATTTATTTTCATAATGACATCAACAATGTCTTTTTAAATACTCATATTTAATTACAGATGGAAAAAACAACAACTTTTGCTTCATTTTTTGTTATTTTTAATACTTTTTTTTTTCAAACAAACATGGCCACAATATTTCTCCATAAAGGAGACCATCAATGGGAAATAGACTGTTTGCAGCATATATTGTTTATACAGTGCCAATGAAAAGTTCTCAGCCCCTTGGAAGTTTTCTGCTTTTATTGCTGTCATAAATTAGTCATGGGAAATTTAAATTGGCCTTCTTTGTAAAAAAAAAAAACCCTTCGATGTCAAAGTTAAATCAAATTTCTACAAAGTAATATCAGTTAAATAAAATATATATTATAAAATAAATGACAGCATAAATATTCACCCCCTTTAAAGTGACTGTCCTAATTTAACTCAGAGTAAAGACTTTCGGAAAGTACAAGTCAAGTATGAGTTGTGTTAAATCCATCATCAAGACATCGAAGGAATATGGGACATGTGTAAATCTACCAAAAGCAGGCTGTCCTCACAAACTGAGTGACTGTGAAGAAGGAGAATAGAGAGAGACCACCAAGACACACTTGAGCTCTCTGAAGGAGTTGAGAGTTATTTTTCTGATCCGTCATTACCCTACCCTTAGAACGGAATCAGACGCAGCTTTGGTCCTGCTTTTAGTCCTTTATTCCTGCCGCCATTTGCCCATTGTTTTCTTCTCTGGCTGTCTATGGGAAAATGATAACACGTAGAAACCATGTATCTGTTTACCGTTTACATTTTTAGTTGAATACTTGTCAGAAAAGTAAATGGCACACAATTTAGGCATTTTGAACTGTTGGAGCTCCCTTTTTTATATGAGTTTTGATCCTAAATGTGGCAGCGGATTAGCAATATAACCTCACACAATCATGTGACTGTGGGACGTGGCTGAAAACAAATCTATTGAAAAATGCTCTTTAAGTAAGCTTTAAAGGTGAACTGAAATCGAATCTCAAAATATTGACATTTCATATATGTTATTTAGTCAAACAAATCCACACAGCATTCCATGGATGCTTTTTTCTGACCTAAAACTTAAATAACTTGTTTTTAGTGTTTTAGTCAATAATTTCCAAAGTGGGTGATTTGTGGGGCAGAGTTGTCGTCCTGGGTTTATAACGTGCGCTGTGCCACGGCCGACCCCTATAAGAGAGCTGGAGAACAAAGAACACCGCTACTGTCCGGTTGTTTACTAGTGGAAATGGAAGAAGCTCCTGCCAAAAGTTCCTTTTTTTGGTGTAAAGCCAGTCCACCACATTAACGAGGGTCAAAGCAGTGCTTCTCTTTGAAGGGATCTGAACCAGAGTTCTGATTGTAATTCCCACATTGGAGTTTACGGATCCAAATCTGAGGAAGGTTTTAATCTTTCAGGAAGCCAAAAAATGAAACTCCAATTTTCTGGATGGTTCGAAGAATTAATTCCAATTTACTGAACGATATTGTACTGGTATTCATCCACTCACTGTTGAATGGATGGAAAAAGCAGAGAACACCCAAATTTTATTTTCAATGTTCGGTAATATATATAAAAAACTGTATAATTTCTTTTTTTTTAAATTTTACAATAAGCATTTTTCAGGATTTTCTTTCAGCTTTAAGTAGAAAAAAACAACTTTTTCTTCTCTTTTTGTTCTTCTAAATACCTTTTTTATTTTTATTTTGGTTTTCTAAGTTCAAAATCAAAACCAGACTTTCAGTTTCAAAGTGTTCTTTTCAAGTAAACCAACATTTTGGCCCTAATTTAGCTCCATAGACCTGCGTTGAATAAACCGTTGTTGCCCATTTCTCCTCTCCATGACTGTGTGTGTGCGCATGCGCGCAGGGGTAGGAGTAGGGGGTGGGGTAGGGGGTAGAGAGAGAGAGAAAGAGAGAGAGAGAGAGAGAAAGAGAGAGAGAGAGAGAAAGAGAGAGAGAGAGAGAGAGAGAGAGAGAGAGAGAGAGAGAGCTCAGCCTATCAGTGCAGCTGGAAAAGCTTGAGCCACTTCTGCTTTCACAACATTTCTCGGTGAGATTCGGATCCACACGGTAGATTGTGTGAACTCTCTCAGACAAGCCAAAGTCAGAGGCTCGTGGACTAATGACGGAGTAATCAGACCTGCATGAAAAGTCGCTCAACTTTCTGAAACCAGAGTGAGAACCTCAGCGAGAGCCGGACCTCCTCACCCCCCTGTGTGGGTTTGGGTGCAGAGCTTACAGACGGGCACAAGAACTTCAGTTAGGAATGAAAAGGTTCCGCCGGGGGATCATGTACTGCACTTTGTGGTGTTAACAATCAGCACTTGATGCTGATGCTTCTTCTCTAAGATTTGGTGGATTTTCAGATCTCCACAGTTTCCTCCTGTGACTAGATGATGTTTGTCTTATGGTTCATGGGGGTAAATATTCCTAATGTAATGTGATTTTAGCTGTACAACAGGAACTTATAATGGTGAACTTCTAAGACAGTACAATTTATGAGTCATTTCTATTTTAAAACCAATCAGTATTTCTTTCAAAACTGTGACTACGCTGAAGAGTTCTTATAGTTTGTTCAGTAGTTGTATGGCAGTATATCTGTTCAGTGTGTGTGTTAGTATGGGTTATTAACTGTGTTGCTATGCAGACAGACTGGAGCCACACTCAGACAGCTTCACTGTAACCTCACTCACACAGTTAGCTCAGAAGAAAAGCTTTCTGCACTTCTCAGTCCAGCAGGGAGGACTCCTGAACAACAGCAGCTGTTCCACTGCTTTGAGCACTAAAGTGGCCTTTTCAAGAGTCTGCTATGCAGACAGAGTGGAGCCACAGAAAACCTGCTGGTAAAATTAAAGCAACACACATGGCTGAGCACATCCTGTCCTGCAACTGAACAGCGTGAGTGAGATAGTTAACAGCTGAAGCCTTGTGTGTCTGTATGTGTGTGCCTGAGTGTGCATTTACATTGATGAAAACTCAGAAATTGCACCAAAGGTTCTCTGTCTCTCTCTTGTTTCTGACAAATTACCCATGGTCTTTCTTGTAGTAATGGAGAACATGCTCCCATGAGTGGAATGTTTTAGCTGATGCTCACTCCTGCAAAGTTAGCAAAACATTCTTTAGTTTAGATGTCCTAAACAGGTTAAATAACTTTAATTTTGAAACATAAAGTTTGTTTTGATTTCTATATATCTTTTGTTTAATTAATTAGATTGCAGTTCAAAATCATTTCACTTTAGATTGTTACACTGCTGCAAAATGAAGAAACCTCTTCCACTGAGTAATTCCTGGAATTGCTCCATTAATGAAGAGCCAGTACTATTTACTCTGCCAGGCAAGAAGAAGATCAAGAGGAAGTCCCGTGAGCCTAAAAGACTTTTTCCAAGTCCTGAGACTGAAACCATAAAAAACATTTTAGTGGACATGTCTAATGGCGACTCAGAGGACACTCAAATACCCCAAACCCAAACAGGATATGTCAACAAGTTGGCTCCCTTCCATGGACAGCTAATGATGTCACAGGAGATGATGGTCAATAGTACACAAATTCTGTCTGGAATCCCGGAGGAGAACACGGTACCCGGTCAGAGTGGTGCTATAGACATGAGAATTGGTATCAACATGCCTGCCATCTCTTCCAAGGTGTCCCAATCACCTGCCTCTCCACGGTCACACCATGAGATCTCAAACTGGCCTTTCTCCATCTCTCAGCCTCTGTCCAACAGATTCAAGTTGGGCATACACTCCACTTTTCCCCTGACAGCATCAACCAGTGGCAGACATTCTTCTGGATGTCAGGAATTCTCTTCAGAGCTCTCTCCACCGGGGCAGTCTGAAACTCCATTTGTCCCCAGAGAGTCCCAGTCCTCCCAGTGTCTGGACCACATCGAAACCCAGATCTCTTCACCTAAGGTGAATATACAATGTCTTTATAAGTAAATAATTTATAAAGCATCAATAACTTTTCATTTTCTCTTTTGTGAGAATTATTCTTTGTTCAGTCACTGAACTGGATATGTTTGAGGCTGAAGTGTTCATCAGATGAGTAGGTCAGTAGAAAATTTACCTGAAGGACTTCACATTTTCTCATATTTGAAAGCAATAGTCTGGTCATATTTTAAGTGATTTTCTGTCAAACAGTTATCAATAGTTAGTACCTCATCAGCCATGACATCAGTCAAAGCACTAGGTTTGGAGAAAAGAGCAGAAGTCTTCATCCAGGCTACTGAGACATTTTTTTTTTTTTTCGCACACACCTTTCCTAGTCCACAAGACACTCTGCGCAGGCCCCCGGGAAGCTCCTCCTACACTGTAGAACAGGTTTCTTACAGCTGGCTTCTCTACTCTCCTGTCCCTGTACAGATTTTACCAGACATTTTTATTAAACAGACTGAGACACTACATGCCATTTGGCATTCACAAATTTGACCGCCACCATTTCCGACAGATGGTGCACAATAATGAGCTAACATAGGGAATGCAAAATAACTCCATTAATAACTCCATTAAAGCTCACCGGCTTTTTAGCTTAAACACGCCCACAACAGCTTCTGACTAAATACACAATACTTGGTGCATACTGCTGTGAGAAAAGGTTCGCCCAGGACCTTGTGTCAAGAAGGAGTGGATGAAGCTACCAGGAGAACAAAATAACACGATTTTCATCACACAATTACGTCAATGAGAGACTATTTTTTGGCTTCTTATGATTTATAAAGCAGCCTTCAAGCTAACAGCTATTCAGAACAGGGTTCATACTGTTAGGATGTAAGGTTTTTGTATTATGTTTTGTCTTCATATTTCAGTTCGAGTTTATTGTTTGTTATTTATTTGTCTCTTCCCTGTGCCTCAGCCACCATTCACTTCTCCTCAGTCACTCTCTCTCTCTTCCCTTTTCTCACCCATCTACACCTGCCTCTAGCTCCATAATCATCTCACCTGTGCCCACTTCCACTAATCACCCTCTGCCTTTAATACC
>NW_023665767.1:23344-47308 GCF_001649575.2 Kryptolebias marmoratus | reverse complement strand
CTCTTGTCTCCCTGATGTGCTGTCCCTTTTTGCTCGTGCCTCGTCGTCTCCCTTTGATTCATCTCTGGTTTCAGGTCTGTTCAGGTTTTGTTTAGTTAGTAAATGTTTTTGCATTTAGTTTAGGTTTTGCTGCCACGTCAGCCTTTGTTTTGGGTTTGCCTTTTATTTCTAAATAAATTAGGTTTTTTTTTTATCACCATGAGTCTGCGCTCAGGGTTCGCCTCCTTCCACCCCGCTCATGACACATACAAAAGCAAATTTACGCTAAAACAACTCAAAAATGAAAATGGTGGGATAAAATTTATTTCATGCACAATCTGAGCCATATAATTGAAGATGTCCTCATTGTCAGATCTATCAGGGTCTAACATGTGTAGATAAAATGAATCTAATTCTATCTATTGACAGACTTCAAATGGTACTGTGAAATGAACCTTTTGGCCTTCTGCTTTTAGGAGTCTCCCAGGAAGCGGATTGGTGTTAGTTCTCATACACGAGGTCATCTTCCAGAGGTCAAAGCCATCCAGCAGACTAGGAGGCTTCTAGCTAATGCCAGGGAGAGAACCCGTGTCCACACCATCAGTGCAGCATTCGAGGCATTGAGAAAACAGGTCAGAATCTCAACCCACATCCAAACTGAAGAAATACACTAAAAAGATCTACTCATTTTCCCATGTAGAACAGAAATATGTTTCTCATTTTGTAATGCACACACAAAAGGCATGTAGTAGCAGAAATCAGGGGCAGATGTAGTCATTTTAGGGCCCAAGGCAAACCATAGGCTTGGGACCTCCACTTCCCTTCATTGTCCTTATTTTTTAACTCTTATCTAAGATCTACTTGTAACTTGTTGCCTTACTGTCAGGTGAGTGATACTTGCAATTAATTTAAAAATGTCTTTATGGTTATTTGTTTTAAGAGCAGTAACAACTTGGTTTAGTGGATCTATAGCTGTGGATGTTGACAGTTTTTGTGATACAATGGGCTGGTATCAGTGTTAGTGATATATTCAACAAATGGCTCCAGGTCAATTTGTACCTCTTCCGAATCGTATTTATCCACTTTTTAATTTTTTCAATTCATTCCCTTTTTTGTATGAAAAGAAATTGTCTGCCACTGGCCACTTTGTACCTATCTCTGCAAGTTTCATTACTGCTTTGCTCCCTCAATGGCAGCTGCACCAGCATTGATAATTTAATCTATTGGAGTACACTTTTAAAATTAAAACAAACAGAATTAGACCATCTTTTTTCATTGTTATTATTATTATTATTGGTGTGGTCTGTCGTCCTGGATGTTTTCTGAATAACTTGGAATCTAAAAACAGGATAAAATTTAAATTGTTGTGTTTTTGAAGATAGGCACTAAGCTCATAAACCTATCAGTATGTTTGCCTAAAAACACAAGCAGACTAAGTTGTGCTTTCTCTACATGAGGCATCGGCTCCAGTACATCTGCAATGTCAAGAGTCAAGAGTCTGCTGAAGAGGTTTTTCCTATTGTTGTATTGTTGTAGGAGGAGGAGAATTATTTATATATATATATATATATATATATATATATATATATATATATATATATATATATATATATATATATATGCACGCACGCACACCTGTACCGGTATCCTGTACATAAGCTGTTGTATTTTTCTCTTTAGGTGCCATGCTACTCCTATGGGCAGAAGCTCTCCAAGCTGGCTATATTACGTATAGCCTGTAACTATATTCTGTCTCTGGCACAATTAGCTGAGCTTGACTACAGTTCAGATCACAGCACTGTGAACTTCTCTCAGTGTGTGGAACAGTGTACCCGGACCCTGCAGGCTGAGGGCAGGTGCAAAAAGAGGAAGGTAAGGCAAACCTAAAAAGAAATTTATAAAAGTAAATAAATATCAAGTTACTTAAAATGCTAAATTACATAAGTCTTTGTTTATAGATGTGAATGCAAGAAAGAAAGTGAAAGACATTTGTTGAACCAACTCAAGGGCGGCCAGTCTTAGAAATTTCTGCATAGATAAGAATTTTATAACTGTAGTGTTGGACCACTTGACTTAGTTTCTTCCACAGAGTTAGGTGTTTTTTGTGTAATTTTGTGCTGATTGTTTAGGGGTTTGTTCATGAGTGTTGTCACATCTTGGACCAGACTGGCCATCTGCTAAATTCAATTGGTCCTCAATCTTTATCCTTGATCCATCTCTGCCTTTCTTTCTCTCTCTCTCTCAATATATATGTATATATTCAAACTTTATACTTTGGCAAAAATGGCAAAAAAATTGTGGAAGGGGATAGCGCAAACATTGTGCATGGAGGAGTCCATCTGCTGAAAAGCGTGGCTTTCTATGATAGATTTATGAATGCCAATTGGAGGATGCAGGGACAGAGTGGTGACTCCAGCAGGAAGAAATCTGCGCTAGCTCTGTACACCACACTACAGTGGCTGGACATCCTTGTGAATCACCGTGAGATGAGCACCGACATGATGACCGGTGTTTTGCAACTGTGTCCACCAGAAAATATGCTTAGTAAAGCAGTAACAGATCTTCCTCCACCTGCTCATCAAAGAACATGTTCACCTCCTCCTTGTGAACTTATTATCTTACATCTCTGTCAAGCTTGATGTTGCTGTGTTTACTTTTGTTGGATAACCACATCTATGTATGCTTTGGGTATGATGTGTCCTGCAGCAGGAAGGTTTTTCCAGGAAATTCTACTCTGTGTGCTCCTGGACTATGAAATGTGTGTGAAAATGAACGTCTCATAATAACGTGACTACGAACTCACTTCTTGACTTCCTATGGAGTATGCTGGACCCTATACACCACTGCATCCAAAATTTTGCATTGCACTTGGTGATGTAAGGCTTGGATGCAGCTGTTCAGCCATGGAACCCCATTTCATGAAGCGCTACACACTGTTCTTGAGCTAATCTGAAGGCCATATGATTTGGAGGTCTGTAGCTATTGACTCAGCAGAGTGTTGGTGACCTCTGTGCATTTTCATTCAGTTCAGCATCCTCTGAGATTTTATGTAGCCTACCTCTTTGTGGCAGAGTTGCTGTCATTCCCAATCACTTCCACTTTGTTATAATATCACTAATAGCTTATATGTTATTATTTAGTAGCAAGGAAATTTTTTAACTGGGCTTATTGCACAGGTGGCATCCTATCACGGTGTCATGTTGGGTGGAGATGACGGAGACAAACCCAGTGCGAAGACTCATTTTAAAAGAAACTAATTTATTTTACTAAAGAACAAACCAAAACAAAAGCTGACGGGGCAGCAAACAAATAGAAACATAAACTAAATCAAAACTAAGAAGAAGATGAACACAATAGAACGGAGCAAGAATGGAACCAGGAACAGGACAGAAACATGCAACAGGCAACTACAACAAACAAACTAACAGCAACAAACATCAATGGACCAGCGGGGAATGGAGAGAAATGACCGGGTTTTAAAGTACAGAGGATGATTATGGTAAGTGGACTCAGGTGTATGGGAACAATCACAGGCAGGTGGAGATGGGCGTGGCAGAAGAACTGAAAGAGGGTGACTGGGGAAGAGTGAAATGAAAAACACAAACATAGGAAGACTGAACCCAAATGAACCAAGAAGAAAACAAAAACCAGATAACTAAAAATAGGAAACAAAACCAAAACACAAACCAGAGAACGTAAATAAAAATAAAACAAAAACAAACACAGAAAAAGCCAAATCACCACACACGGTACAATGCTGGAATTCACTGAGCTCCTGAGAGCGACTCATTCTTTCACAAATGTTTGTAGAAGCAGTCTGCATACATAAGTATGCGATTTGTATTCACCTGTGGCAATGGAAGTAATTGGAACACCTGAATTGAATGATTTGGATGGGTGTGTGAATACCTCTGACAATATACATAATGTAACTCGACCAATTTCTCTTCAAAACTGTCCAAATTTCTTGATTGCACTACAACCAACAACCGGTATCTGGAAGCGGAGTATTTGAAGTGAAATGACAACACAGCAGTCCGAGCGCTTTTCTGCAACTAAACAAACTTATAACTAATTACACAGTACTGTGAGAAAAGTCTGGGTTTGGTGGTTACCAGGAGAATGGTGCTTGTCTGACTGTGCCAAATGTAAAGTTTGGTGAAAATCTATGGGGTTTATGGTGGGGGGTTGTTTTTCAGGAATTGGGTATGGCACCTTACTTCCGGTGAAAGGAACTCTTAATTTTTAAGAATTCTTAATTCTTCAGCACACCAAGACATTTAGGACAATTTTATGCTCCTAACCTAGTGGGAACAGTTTGGGGATGACCCCTTTTTGTTCCAACATGACTGAGAACTAGTGCACAAAGCAAGGTCCATAATGAGATGGATGAGCGGGTTTGGTGTGGAAGAACTAAATACCAAAATTAACTACTGTATTTTCTGGACTATAGGGCACACTTAAAAGCCTTCAATTTTCTCAAAAAAATGACAGTGCGCCTTAAAATCCGGAGCACCTTTATATACAGTGGGTAAAAAAAGTAATTAGTCAGTCACCAATTGTGCAAGTTCTCCCACTTGAAAAGATGAGAAAGCTCTGTAATTGACATCATAGGTAGACCTCAACTATGAGAGATAAAATGAGAAAAAATTTAAAAAAAATCCCATTGTCTGAATTTTAAAGAATTTATTTGCAAATTAGGGTGGAAAATAAGTATTTGGTCACCTTCAAACAAGGAAGATTTCTGGCTGTTACAGACCTGTAACTTCTTCCTTAAGAGGCTCCTCTGTCCTCCACTCATTACCTGTATCAATGGCACCTGTATGAACTCTTTAACAGTATAAAAGACACCTGCCCACAACCTCAAACAGTCACACTCCAAGTTCCACTTTGGTGAAGACCAAAGAGCTGTCGAAGGACACCAGAAACAGAATTGTAGACCTGCACCAGGCTGGGAAGACTGAATCTGCAATAGGCAAGCAGCTTGGTGTGAAGAAATCTACTGTGGGAGCGATAATCAGAAAATGGAAGACCTACAGGACCACTGCTAATTTCCCTTGATCAGGAGCTCCATGCAAGATCTCAGCCCGTGGGGTCAGAATGATCACAAGAATGGTGAGCAAAAATCCCAGAACCACAAGGGGGGACCTAGTGAATGACCTGCAGAAAGCTAGGATCAAAGTTACAAAGGCTACCGTCAGTAACACAATACACCACCAGGGACTCAAATCCTGCAGTGCCAGACGTGTCCCCCTGCTTGAGCCAGTACATATCCGGGCACGTCTGAAATTTGCTACAGAGCATGTTGATGTTCCAGAAGAGTATTGGGAGAATGTCATATGGTCAGATGAAACCAAAATAGACCTGTTTGGTATAAACACAACTCGTCGTGTTTGGAGGAGAGTGAATGCTGAGTTGCATCCAAAGAACACCATACCAACTGTGAAGCATGGGGGTGGCAACATCATGCTTCGGGGCTGTTTCTCTGCAAAGGGACCAGGACGACTGGTCCATGTACATGAAAAAATGAATGGGGCCATGTATTGTGAGATTTTGAGTGCAAACTTCCTTCCATCAGCAAGGGCATTGAAGATGAAACGTGGCTGGGTCTTTCAGCATGACAATGATCCCAAGCACACTGCCAGGGCAACAAAGGCGTGGCTTCGTAAGAAACATTTCAAGGTCCTGGAGTGGCCTAGCCAGTCTTCAGATTTAAACCCCATCGAAAACCTTTAGAGGGAGTTGAAAGTCTGTGGTACCCGCCGCCAGCCCCAGAACATCACTGCTTTAGAGAAGATCTGCTTGGAGGAATGGGCCAACATTCCAGCAACGGTGAAGACTTACAGAAACCATTTGACCTCTGTCATTACCAACAAAGGATATATTACAAAGTATTGAGATGAACTTTTGTTATTGACCAATTTCCACCCTTATCTGCAAATAAATTCTTTGAAATTCAGACAATGTGACTTTCTGAATTTTTTTTTCACATTTTGTCTCTCATAGTTGAGGTCTACCTATGATGTCAATTACAGGTCTCTCTCATCTTTTTAAGTGGGAGAACTTGCACAATTGGTGACTGACTAATTACTTTTTTCTCCCCACTGTATGTAGGAAGTCATAATGTTTTAGTATGTGCATAATGTTTTAGTAGGTGCAGTGTTCTTCCAAAGGTTTTGAACCGATTGGTTATCTTTGTGATCTCTCATAGAGGAATCCTATAAATGCCAGGGTTTCCCCCAGTGTTTTATAAGCCTGGCGGGCCGCTACCTTTATCTACCTCACCGATCGCACCAACAGTGACGCAATCGCGCTGCCCCCACTGTGTGAAGGTCCCGCGCGGCGTCTCATTGTGCTCCTTTTGTAAATTGGAGGGGACTGTGCACGCCGTGCTCCATTCAAAATGGGGGATTTCTCTGCTCTAGCGGAGCTAGTTCACCTGTATCAGCATTTATATGATCCCTCTGTGAGAGATCACAAAGATAATCAAACGGCTCAAAACTCACAGGAGATTACTGCTCCAGCCGATAAAAAGGAGTGTTTATAGAAATATTAGTCCTATGATGGGCGAATCACAACTAAAGCAAATAAATCAATTAAAGTCAAACTGAATGCTTTAAGTTTAAACATCCTCTCTGTATCACAGCCAGAAACCACAACAGCTTTTCCTCCTGAATACATGCAACCATATTTGATGTGACAACCATCTGCTCTCTCTTTTTTACCGTATATCTACTGGTTATGTAGAGTACTGCCCCGTCTTTTCGGAGAATACTGCACAGATGTAAGTGCCAAGTATAAACGCCTCCACCGCGCACTCAGGTCCGTGCGCTGTTCCCGGAGCCCCGCGTGACTCTAATGAGCCCTGAGGCCGAGACACCTTCAGCTACCTGGAGTTAGCAGGTTGTAGGATCCACAGCAATAAACATCTAACGAGCAGGTTTAACCACAAATGGTTAGTTGAGCCGAAATTCAGCGGGTGGCTTTACAAGACCAAATATGGTAAGCATGTTTTGTGCTTAGTAAAAATATTATCCTTGTTTAACAGTAAAATGAGGCTATTCAGCATTAGATATGCACAGTACAGTACAGCATCTCTCTAATTTTCAGAGTTGTCTGTTCTTATTCATTAGCCTGGAAGTGAGACGTGTGTTGGTGATTTGTTTGCACTTTTTCATTCATATTATTTTAATATATTTGTAAATGTGACTTAAATTAGGATTTCAATTAGGTGCAATCAATTAGTTTTACAAAAAGGCACTTTTGAAATACTTTTTTAAACAGAAATACAATGAAAAAAGATACTATGTTACAATATCAAATAATAAATAACCATATTTTCAACTTTCCTGTCAACTTTAATCATTTTTTTTTTACTAAATCACAGTCGGCTGGGGATCAGCCGGCAAACAGCCACCTACCACTGGGGCTTAGCCTCTTTTCTGGGGGAAACCCTTTAAATGCTGATACAGGCAAACCAGCTCTGCTAGAGCAGCTAAATCATTCATTTTGAATGGAGCGTAGCGCTTGCGGTCCATGCCAAGTTACAAATACTAGGAGGTGCAAGAAGATGCAGCTTATAGTCCGATGCACTTTATATATGACAAAAGTTTGAAAATGAACCATTTATTGACAGTGTGTCTTATAATCCAGTGCGCCCTATTGTGCGGAAAATACGGTAATGAAAATCAGTCATTGTTGTTGTTTAAAAAAAAAAAAAGTGATGAGACTGGCCTTGATCAAAAGAATAGTTGTTACCCAATCTTTTGAGGCAATCACTACAGTCAGCTGATTTCTGTAACTCTCAATAAGATTTTTGTATCTCACAGCAGATACCTGTTGCTCACTTCTCATGAGCAAACTGCTCCAGCTGTCTCGGGTTTAAAGGATTCCTTCTCCAGATGTTTCAGCTCGTTCCACAGATGATTAACAGGGTTTAGATCAGGGCTCAGAAGGTCACTTCAGAATGGTCTAATGTTTTGTTCTGAGTCATTCTTGGGTGTTTTTAGCTGTGTGTTTGGGACTAAGCTTTCAGATTTGAGATTTCATTGGACCTGAAAAGATTCAAAATAGTCTGTGTCAGATGCAGCAAAGCAGACCCAGAACAGAACCAAGTCTCCTCCATGTTTCACTGTAGGTACAGGGTTCTTTTCTTTTTCTGTTTCATTTTTGGGTCTGCGAACATTGAGCTGATGGGACTTGTTGCAGAAAAGCTCCAGTTTTGTGGCTTGGCAATATGCATTTTGGCAAACTATAGTCTCATTCTTTAATGATTTGGTGTCGTCCTTGGTCAATTTAATTAAGTTCAGTTTATTTGTATAGCGCCAAGTTACAACAAAAGTCAACTCAGGGAACTGTACAAAAACATGCACATACATTATAAAGACCCAATGAGTAAAATTTATCTATCTAAGTAAGCCAGCAGATTGCATTTAATCTTCACTCCATTGCAGTCTCCTTTCCTGAGCAGCACATAGGCAACAGTGGTCATCTTCCATTAAGTCCACTTTGGCTCAAACAGTAATTAATGGTGCCATCTGACACTGATAATCCTTGACCTTGGTGTTCATCTCTTATCTCTTTGGAAGTTGTTCTGTGTTTTTGGTTACCATTTGTATTATCCACTTCTTCAATATGACATCAGTTTTCCTCTTGCAGCTAGGGAAGCTGGCTTCAGTCGTGTGGACCTTAAGCTTCTGAATAATCTGTGCAGCTGTATTCACAGGAACATTAAGTTGCTTGGAGATGGTCCTGCCTTTACCTTTAACATGCTGGTCAATAATTGTATTTCTTAGCTCCTGATGCAACTCTCTCCTTAGCTTTCTGTGCTCCATTTTCAGGTAATGTACATGTACCACTTTTTGGACAAAAGTACAGGTATCATTTGTAATTTTTTGAGTCAGTTTTTTTATTTAGGTTAAAATTTAATGTGCTTTTCAGGTACCTACAATTTTTGGTCTGGGACTTTGGTGTCCTGCTACAAACAACAGGTGCTAACCTAAAGCTATATCAGAATACAGGTCAAGACCATACTAAAGTTGGCATCTGAGTCACAGCTTCCCGTTCAAGCATTTTCACTCTTTTTGGAATCTAGACCATCTCAGATCAGCTGTAGTTCATAACATAAAATATGTATACTTGTCAAATATTGACTAGATTGACCAACCCTGAATAAAGATTCTTTAAAATGGTTGAAATGGGAAGAATAGTCCAAATGACATAAAAGCAGTCAACCTGACTGCCAATTAAGAAGTTTCAAGTTGGATACTAACTTCAGTGTCATCAGGTGAAGCCATGATGGAATAAACACTGTTTTATACAAGTCTTTTATTTTTATTTTGAGCTTGTGATCACATTGTCAAAACTCTTAATAATGAGATGCAGGGAATAGCCTCCTGGCAAAATTCTTTGCTGCAAGTTTGAACTAATTAGTTACCTCATTGTGAGGATAGCTTACTACATTAATCTTGTGTAGCTCACTAAGTACAACTTTAGTGACAATGACAATTTGGCTGCCACAAGATGGATCCCTAAATAGAGCACAAAGGATTATCCTAGTTAGTTTTGATTGCAGAGATAAGTTTGCCTGTTTTTTATTTTTAAAGACAAAGATTTCCCATGAAGGGGCCCTGCATTTTTGTGTGCTCAGAAAATGAAGTGGTCTTGCCATTTCAGATATTTTTAATCCAGTTATGTAAATACTATACTCTGTTGTAGAATTTTAAGCCAACACACCAAATACTATTTAAACCAGGGCTTCTCAAAGTTTGAACTCTGGTCCATATCCAAACTGAACAGCTAGTTATTCTGGACCCAGCTCACATGTTATATTGTATTGCACTGGAATGCACTGGCACGATGCAATGAACTGTATGTTAACTAGTGCGCACAGAGAGAGCGTGCAAAAGGTTGAGCAAAGGAGGGAGTGAGCCTGTGTCTGTATGCTTAATGTGCGAATCAGAGCACGTGACTGAGGCAAAGAAATTAGCTGGAAAAAATGAGTGCTGAATTAATTTGTTTCAGTTTTGTTAAAAATTAATTGTTGACTGAATTGGTAAAGTTTAAACAACCAGAACCAAGACTAAAATCAGCAACACAGTAACTAAAAGCTAAAATTAGCAACACAGTAGCTAAAAGCAAAAAAGATAACAAGAAGACAAAACAAGCAAGTAGTTGAAATAGATTTTAGAAAACAATGTTTTCAAGAAATTGACATATTAATGTTCTCCTATGGAGAATATGTTTGTAAATAAAGATAAATAACTCAAAAAGTACTAAAGTTAAGAACACTAAAAGTCATAGCAGACTATTCCCAATTGAGCTGAACATTTAGATATATGTATGATTAAAATACAGAAGCACAAGGTGTGCGAAGGAATACTGATTACAAAAAACCTATGGAAAAAACTATAAATAGCAAAATATTTTAGTGAAAGCTTACTCAGCATTCAAACTATAAAAAGGGATTTGCCTATGACCTTTGACTTTGTGAAGAACTCAGATTTGGACCTTTGAATATAAAGTTTGAAAACCCCTGCTTAAAACACATGAACCACGGTATGATTCTAAAAGTCAGTAGTTTCACATAAAAGCATTTTTCTTTAACAGGCACAAACATAATGTGCAGTTCCCTTGTCCATCCGTAGCACACATGTTGCTCTTTAGATCTAAAGTAGCTCATTGTTTTCTCCGCTAGCTGGCTGTTTCTCACTGTGTGCTGTCTGTCTATGTGTGTGTTCAGAAAGTCTTAGACGCCAGATGTTTAGAGTAGAGGGGAAGTGGAGCTGGCGCCACGAAGGGCAGAGGGCAGTGAGAAGGCACGCGAACAGAAACCACACACACCGGCAAACCCGCACACACACATTCTTTTCTGCACGCACACACTTGGCACATTCCCCAGCAGTTGCTCCAACATATTCCTCCACTCTGCTGCTTCAAGCCATCGGCTTTAATGTACTTTGATATACAGACAGAAAAAAAACACTGTTATCCTCAGTCTGTCAGACAGCGGCAGCTGGTGGAAAAATAGAAGGGTGAGTGGGGGTAAAATATGTGTGTAAGTCATTTTCTCAGAGTCACTGAGTCTGTGCACAGTTAGTTGGAAAATCTACTCTTTATCTTGAGAATAAGAGCCGGATAACAGAAAATGCGTTTGTCATGTGAAACATGCAACAGTCCAGACTTATTTTGCTCAAATTTACTCAATCTACCTACTGCAGTTCTTGTATTTATATCTGGGAATAAGTGAGCTTTTTATTAAAACTGAACCCATTACCTGCTCTGGAGCTGTGTTCTGCTGCCCAGTGCTGCATTTACTATCCATCTTGACAAAAGTTGATGATTGGTAGTAAACTGCTATCCTGATTTATTGATGATCAGTGTAATTTAAATTTTTTAAAATGTTTACAGAAGTGTTCATACATCTGTCAACATCTGAAAAAATCTTTAGGAAGAATGAATAGTAAAAACTGTTTGGCAGTGCCACAACAAAAAGGTCGCTGGTTTGATAAATTTTAGCAGTTATTACTGTTTGTCAGAACCACACTGAATATTGTGATCCTCTTTTTAATGTAATCCTTATTGAGTTGTTTCTCCTCTTGTCTATATTGCATTTAAAAATATATTATTATTATGTTTTGTGGTCTCATATAGGCTCATTTAAGTCTTAGCTTTACTTCTCTAATGTTTTGTTTTGGTAAATGTAAACACAAGAAGCTGTAAGAAGCTGGTAATGCAATTTTAAAGTAAGTCTAGCATTCCTTGAAAAAAAGCATATCACCCATGTCAGAGTTTTAAAGGAACAGAGTTGTAGTCATTTTGGCCAAACCTTGTAAATGACATGCACAATCTCATGCAATATTGCGAGATCTCACGTGATCTTTTAGTGCTTAAAGTTTGTTTTTGGCATTATGCTTCATTAGCAACACATCAAATTTTAGCTTAATATCTGTAAAATTATTTGCGATATAGCCATATCTGTGTTGGCTAAGAAGACTTTGCTGTGGTTGTTATTAAACTGGGCTGACTGACAAAACTTAATCAGTAGTACTGAATGATCACTTTTTGAAAGTTTCATTAAAATCTGTTCAGTCATTCATTAAATAGTTAACTAAGGTACAAACAAAAAATGTGCACATATACAAGGGCAAAAACATTGCAAAAAGGCATACTTTACTGTATTTTTTTATCCAATCTGAAGTGTAAATAGTAACTCAAAAGCTACATGTCAAACAGAAAGATTAATAAATTCCAGAAAGGTATCTCTTAAGAAAATATTGCCATAAAATAAAATAAAATAAAATAAAATAAAAACAAAAACCCAGGAGTGTTTTCTTCAGTTACTTTGACCCAAACTTCATGCAACATAAAAAGAAAACACAGAACTGAATAACATCTACCAATGAGAAAACATAAAATAGATATGATGATATAATGATGCTTTATATCAGGAATATTGTACAAATCTACTAATGACTTGTCACAGTACTTTTCAAAGTGTAGCTGAAACGATCAAACTGCTTGCCATACCTTCACCTGTCGTCTTTCTCTGTTGCAGCTGTCCATGATCAGTAGTACCAGGGAGCTCTTTTTCATATTACTAAATTAAATTAGGCCCAGTTTACAAGAGGCCGATCTAGATACGTGAAAGATTTTCAAATGTTGATTGGGTAAAAGTTACACGGTACTGCTGTGCTCATTGAACCTGCTGTAGTTTCCATGCTTAGTCAGTAGTTGGCGCTTACACGCACATGCACTCAGACACCTGTCTCTTGAGGATGTAAACAGTTAGATCCAAAATGGTGAATAAACAGAGGTTTGTTTAGACTTACAGTGAGGTTGGGTTGCTGAAAATGTTGAAAAGGGTGAGTAACAAATAGCACTCTGCTATCTGCCATTATTACTGTTGTTATCTACTCGTGCATGTGCAGAACTATTGACAGAAGCCGTCTGTTGTGCACATGTGTGATTTCACATATTGCAACTTCCTTTGAAATGCAAATGGAGGATGTGAAAGGTTCCACTCTGAGACCTGGGTTCAAAAATCTTTGGTGTCTGAGAATCTGATCGCAGTTGTTGTGTACACAAACGGCTGAAGCGCAATAGAAATGTACTTTTGCAAAAACAGTGTTGGACTCTGTAATCTTCTCTGGTTCCCTCCCCAACCTGACAAGCGATGACATGTTTAGCCACATGTCATTGTTCAACCGTTGGCTATCCAGGATTTCATAGACAATTGGCAGATTAGTTTATAGTAAGATGGCAGACTGAATGCAGTCTACCCTCTCTTTTAAAT
This sequence comes from Kryptolebias marmoratus, assembly GCF_001649575.2. Lineage (NCBI taxonomy): Eukaryota > Metazoa > Chordata > Actinopteri > Cyprinodontiformes > Rivulidae > Kryptolebias > Kryptolebias marmoratus. The sequence goes on along the minus strand of NW_023665767.1, from coordinate 34,035 downwards.
GGCTACTTGTTCCAGATTTATATCATTTATACCATTTACACTAATTTAACCATCCAACCATCACACTTTTGATGTTTTTTGAGTAATGTAATGCCCTCATCATTTTTAGAAAGAACTGAAAAGACAACCCACTCTACCCATTTTGTAGCAGATAAGTAAAAATACTCTTCAGCTAGTGATGCAAGCACCAAATTTTGCACCAGTGCTCACTATAACCCTCTTTTCAAAATACCCCAGGTGTCCATGCACAATTTCAAGAGGGCCGCCATTTTGCAAGATGGCTGACACTTTCACTGATTTCTGATCCTTTGAGCATATAACAGAAGAATTGATATGGGGTTATTCGGGACACTAATCTAAACTACACTACACTACAATTAGTACTAGTCTACAATTTAGGAGTTAGTAAAGCAAGGTTAGCTGACACTGAACCCAGTGCTAAGTTGCATGCTAAGTCTAGAATGCTATTTTAGAAACTTTAGGGCCTTTAACCCTCCTGAAACCCTCAAAGGAGAGAGCTAGAGATCTGATTGCAGTTTTTGTGTACACAAACAGCTGAAGCCCAACAAAAATGTCCTGGTTTCACTGAAAAACAGTGTAGTGTAAATTGGGCGTCAGTCAGCAACTGCTGAACTTTTCTGACCACAACCCTTCAAGAAGCTGCTTCCTGACCTATGTTGGACTTCTAGTGAGAAATTCTCTGGACTTTCTGTAATTTGCCTTCCAGCTCCATGTGGAGTGGATGCTGTCATCTATCTGCTGCAGGATGCTCCGTACACCTGGATGGTGGTGAAGGCTCTACAACCTTCAACAGCATCAAGCCTTCTTTACTGAGTTGCAAGCAGTTTGGTGCTGCAGATCTCAGTTTGAGTATCTGAGAGGACCCTGTCTAATGTGGCGATCAGTAACACAGGAGCACCACAGGGGACAGTCCTGTCTCTGTTCCTGTTCACCTCTACACCTCAGGCTCTCAGTACAACTCAGTCATACCACCTTCAGAAGTTTTCTGATGACTCTGTGGTTATGGGGTGTGATTGAGATAGACAGGACTCGGAGTACAGGGAACTGGTGGACAACCTTGTAGAGTCACAGTAATCATCTGAGCCTGAGCGTGGACAAAACAAAAGAGATTGTAGTCGACTTCAGGAGGAAAAAACCCACAACCTTCCCTCCCATGCTGGAGGAGGCAGTAGATGTTGTGGGCTGATACAAATACTTAGCTAGACTGGAGCACCAGCACTGATGCTGTGTACAAGAAGAGGATGAGCATACTATCTTTCAAGGAAGCTCAGCTCTTTTAATGTGTGCAGTCAGATGCTGGAGATTTTTTTATCAGTCTGGTTGCAGGTACATCTACTGTGCCGTAATCTGCTGGGGGTGCAGCATCAGTGCCAGGGAAGCCAGCAGGCTCAATAAAATAATTTAAAAAGCTGGAAAAATCATCAGGCAGAACTTGATAACATTTCAGTCAGTGAGGGACATGAGATCATTGAACAAACAGCTCTCCATCATGGACAATCGTTCCATTTCATTCATGACACCCTACAAAGGCAGTAGCGCTTTTTTTTCAACGGACTCACTTAGCTCTGCTGCCACAGAGAACATGACAGGAACTCATTCCTGCAAAAATTTGCAATTTCAATTTATAACAGCTCATCTCTGTCTACCAGATGAACACCAGTAAACTTATACCTGCACATAACTACTGTAAATAGTTACTATGTACAGAATACTCAGCCATCATTTACAGTACTACTGTAAATATGCAAATTATTATTATTATTATCTATTCTGCCAACATTACCCTACCTTTGTCTTAATTTCCACTCAATGTTAGCTTTTTCTTTGTTATTAATGCTGTAAATTCTAAACTCGTCTGTTGCTGTGACAAACAAATATCCCTCAGGGGATTAATAAAGTATCATTCAATTCTCTATTTTCTCTTCTTAAACATATGAGATTTCCACTGAGTAGAGAAGGAGATTTTGCTACATTAATTTTTGCAATTACCTTCACATTACTCACTGAAAATGTTTGTGGACACTGCATTCCAGTAATACTGTTCAGAAGGTGTACTGTGGACAGTCTGAATGTAAAATCCTAAGACATGCCCTGTTAAAATGTTCAGACCATGAACTATTAACTTAGCCTACAGTTATTTTCTAATTTTTCATTTGTGCTGTTAATTCAGTCTAACTTGTCTGTGTTTGGTTTTCAGGAATGAAGTTCATGACAGTGACAGCAGTGGAAGGAGTATTGGGAGGACAACTGACAAGATGAAAAACACTTTAAAGAAAAAGATGATGACAGATGGAAGAACTTGACTCAAGATGACCCAAGGGCTATTCTGCAAAAGTAAAATTTGGAAAACCAAGATAAAAGAAAGCTGGATTTTACCAAGCTTTGTCAGAGCAATCTGGCTTAATTGTTTTGTTGTTGTTGTTTTTAATGAATGCCAAGCCAGGACAAAAAACAAACTACTTATTCACAGTCACTCTTTTTTCTGTGCCTGCTAAAACCTTTTTAGGGTTGTGGGGAGCTTGTGCCTATCTCAGTAGTCAACAGGCCAGAGAAGGGTCCACCAGCCCATTACATAGCCAGAATAACCCAACATACATGTTTTTTGCACTATGGAATGAAGCTGAAGTCCATGGGGAGAACCCACACATGCACAAGAGAACACACTAACTCCATACAGGCAGGTCCCAAATGAGATTCAAATTGGTGGACATTCTTGCTGTAAGGTAGACATGGGCAGCCTTGTGAGGCTTTCAAGGCTTCCTTCTGATAGTACTGAAAAAAAGAGTTGAAGCTTCAAAGCCTCAAAGACAGACCCTACCAGTGACATCTAGTGGTCAGCTGCAATTACAGCAGCCACAAACATCCAAATGATTCACACATCTTGTTAATTCCAGTTTCAAAACAAAAGCTATAAAGTCAGTTGTAAGTAGTGGGGTTTTCATTCTGAGAATCAGTGTTCACATGCTATGAACCAGGGAGGGAGCACCAAGCATTTTACATGTTCTTATAATGAAGGAAACAGCCCCAAAGATTTGAATCAGTCACATCACTACATTGTTTCATTGAGACGTATGAAACCTCAAACGTCATAAGTCATGTAATCACAGAGATTTGATACAAGCCTTGACAGTGTTTGAAACAAGTCTGCTTCAATAGAGTGAAACTAGGTTTAGAATCTCAGTGTCAAACATCCCTTCTTTTCTGTAAGGCAACTGGGCTAACCACTGCTCCACTGTCACTCCAGTCTGAAGTGAACTCAAGTCAAGTTTATTGCTGCGTTCCATTTATTTTGTTTATTTCAGAAGTTGGATCTGGGAATGACATTTACAGTGTTCCTGTTGGAAGTCAGAAAACCAGTAGGGTTTGCAAGCTAACTACTATTAGTAATACAAGTAGATAACAATGTATTTCTTTGCTTTCTAAGCATTCAAACACAACATGTTTATTGATAGTGGTTAGACAGTACTCTGTGTGGCTGATGTACAGAGATACAAATCAACAGAAATTAAAATAAAAAGTTTATTCCTGCAGCTATAACAACTATTTATGCGCTACTAAGTCATGTTGGGTTTTCAGGTCAGGGTGGTTATAAATATTCAACTTTTCGAGTTGTAATTCAGATTCTGGGGGCATTCCAGTTTATTTTTTTTCGACTTGCAACTCTGAAATGCTGACGTAAAAATTATGATGGTGATGGTATTATGATGGTATTGTTGGTGCAAACTAAAAGAGCTTCTGTAATTAAAAAGAAGCACACACTTTTGTTAGTAAATTTCAAGTAAAAAATTAAAATAAACAAGGAATTGCATAATTGTAGTTTTTTTTATTCCACAAAATAAACAGTACAACTTTCTAAAATTTTTCACATATGCTCCTTTCTTTAGAACCCCCCCTCACCTGTAACACACACACACACACACACAGAGTTTTGCTCCTAGTATAGACAATAATGTGCATTAGGTACAGTAGCAGTCACTTTTAAAAAAAAAATCTTAACTGCAGAAACACAACTTCTTGCCTACAAATGACAAGCAAGAAGCTACAACAAGCTTGATGACATCATATTTTAGCTCAATATCTGTAAAATTGACTTAGGCCTTTTTGTGTTGGCTAAGGTTGATTAGCTGTGGTGACCACCTAGAATTGGGATGAATTTAAAAGTTAATCAGTTGTAGATGTACAAGCAAATTAATTTTAATTAAAAATCAGCCAGTGGTTCTTAGATAGATATTTTTTACTAATTGGCTTTTTATAATGTATGTGAATGTTTTTGTACAGTGCCCCGAGACGACTCTTGTTGTGACTTGCCTCTATATAAATAAAGTGAATTGAATTTAATTCAAACTTGTAATCAGTCAGTCTGCCTATTTAAAGGGTGAAAAGTAGACACTGTGCTGTTTGGAGATACAACCTGAAGATGGGAAGTGCAGCGAGTGGATGTTCGAAAGACAGGTCTTCTCAGGAAGGAATCTAAAAAACAAACAAACAAATCGCCACAGAAGAAGAAGGGAAGTGGTGGCATTTGGCATAAACTGGTATGTGAATGGTTTGGATGGAGATTCAGGTAAGAGACAAGGATGATGTGGATTTTAAAAAGTGGACACAGGTTGGTACTGGGATAGGAAGAGGTAAAATGAAAGAAGAAAGGTTGTTTGATAGGGTAGTATTAAACGAGAGTTGGAAGGAAACAGTTAAGCTGAATACAGGATAGTCAGAGGAAAAGTAGTGAGGGAGACATCTCTGCTAGACTTCACTTCCTCTCAAATGAGGCGTTCTCCTGAAATGGCCGAAAGCGCAGGCATGAACAATGGATCTGCACATGGATCCTGCTCCTTCCTGTTTATTGACCAATAGAAGAGGAACTGGACCAAGCAGGCAGCCTCCTCATTTGCATTTTGAGGCACAAATGCACATGGTAAAGTAAAAAGAGGAGACAAGAGAAATGTCAAAAGAACTAACGCTTGTATAAGGAAAAGGCAAAACAAAACATAAACATTACTTGACAAAAACGCATGTGTAAGGAAAAGGCAAAACAAAATATATCTTTCTGCTTTTATTCTTGATTATGTCAGTTTCGGTCCTCCATAGCCAACTGACAATAAACTCCCAAAGAAGAAAAAGAACATTGTGCTGTTTGGTATCATGGTGTGTACCACACTGAACATGGAGAACAGAAAGTTAAGGACAGAGTTGTCTCAGGAGCTTAGAAAGAAATTGATTGAGTAGCATGTTAAAGGTAAAGACTATAAGACCATCTCGAAACAGCTTGATGTTTCTGTGACTACAGCTGCACAGAATATTCAGAGGTTTATGGTCCACAGGACTGGAGCCAACCTCCTGGATGTGGCCACAAGAGGGAAACTGATGAAAAAATTTAAGAGACAGATAATACAAATAGTAACAAAAAGCCCAGGTTAATTTCAAAAGATGTAATTTGTGTATCTGTAGAGTCGAAGGTGGGTCCCAATCTGAAATCAAAGACTTTTTAAACAAATGAATGGGCTCTTTATGTTCAGCTCTAAAATGAAGGAAAAAGAAACAGGAGAAGATCTGCCTTACAGCTGTCCAGTTCCAACCAAATCCTCCAATGATGACTTTCATTTTTTACTTTACCAATTGTTTTATCTGCAGTTGTTTTCAGTGATTAGGTCTCCATCAAAATAAACTGAAAAACAAACTAAGAAGTCAAGCCATTTATTATCAGAACTGAGCTTTTGTGATGATTTCACAATGTTTTGACGCACCATTTAATGTATAAATCCATAAAATAAAAGACACAAATAGTAATACAGCAATTGCAATTCTACAAATAAAAGTCTAGTTGCTGTGTTCTTTATTTTTATTTTGTCCTGTCTTGAATGATTGAGAATCTACACCAACACATGAACTCAATAATATAGTCAAATGGATAAATGATTTCCAGTTTCTGCTGGATATTGTCACATGATGCTGTAGGGATTAAACAGCAGTTCAGGTTCGTTCTCTGAACACCATCACTCTTGAAAACAGCCAAGAAATAAACTTTTGAACAGAATACTGTTTCTTGTATACATGTATACTTTTCATCAAATGTACGTCATGACATATTTAGATAAACTCCCTTTGACGCCATCTAGTGATTATTAGTGTAAACAATTGCAAGCTTTTGTCTTGGAAAGAGGAGATGGAAACTTGTACCTTGGTGGAACCATGAGTGTTGTAGAAAGAAATACAGCATTCAAACAACTAAAATGAACTCATAACCTGGAAAGCTTGATTGAATACAAAGAACTCCAAGGAGTAGAGCAGAGAGACACAAAGTAAAAGGAAATACTGTAAGACTTCTACAGCACTTTCAGTAGAACCTCACCTGTTTAAAATGTTTGGAACATGATAAAAAGAATGAATCAATTTGGAAAAACAATCCCATCTTCTAATAATTACAGAGGTTAAAATTTCAGCAGTATCGGATAAGGAGAGTAGTCCAAATATTTATTAAATTCATAGTCGCCACAGTTTAACAGAAGACAAAAAAGAAAGGGAAAGAACCAAACCAGAATAAAGTGAACTATTGGAAACAGTTGATGTGAATGAGGAAGATTCTTTAAACACTTTATTCAACCTCACAGAACTAAAATCAGCTGCAAGCAGTGTAAAAATGACAACCCTCTGGGAATGATAAAGTGTGCTACAGTATGATGAAAACATCTTGGAGAATGGGTTAAACTCCCTCCAAGGTTTATTTAATAAAATTTGGAAACAAGGAAAGATACCTCTTTTCTGGAAGGAAGCTGCAGTCATACCTGTTCAGATACCAGGAAAAGACCAGTCATCATCATCATCATCCTTATCATCATCATCATCATCATCATCAGGTTAAAAACCAATTGCACTTACTTTATTTTTCACCTGGGGAAAATAACAGAAAAAATATTGTTGAAAAATTAACTTATCCACTTAGAAAATAATAACATTTATCTTCTTTTCAGAGTGGATTGAGAAAGAAAGAGAACACAATGGACCCTATTGTTTGTTTAGACACAGAAGTAAGGGCAGTAAATAAGAAAACAGAGTGATGTTTATGGATTAAGAGAAAAGAAGGAAGGAATGCTGATGAAACTGAAAAAAAAAGTGAATAAATGGTAGAACATTAAGGTGGATCAGAGTATTTTTTGGGAACCGGCCAATAAGTGTTGTAAATGGGACAGAATCAAATAAAAACAATGTCTATAAAATTGTTCATCACTTTGGATGTTATTTGCTTTTATTGCTGTCATAAATGAATCATGGTCAATAAAAGATGGCTTTTTCAACAAAATGATAATAATAATAAAAAAATTTAATTTCTACAGAGTAATACCAAATAAAATATGTTCTATAAAACAAGTGACTGCATAAATTTTCACTCCCTCTAACATGGATTGGGCTGCAAAAATGTCTTCATATGACTTTTTGTTAACCTCTACCAAGGAGGTTATGTTTTCACTAGTGTCCATCCATCCATTTGTTAGTAAAACAGAAAACTAATTTTGATAAAATTTTCAGGAAATGGGGTTGTCACAACAAACCAGTCTTTAAACTTTGGAGGTGATCTGGATCACAATCTAAATCAGACTATTTTTTATGAACCGTAATGGCATTGGCAGAGGTTTGTGCTCTCTGAGTGCTTCAAGTTCTCCACTCTTCCACAAAGGACAGATTTGTGGAGTGCAGGACTAATAGCTGTCCTTTGAACAGACTGCCCCACCTGAGCTGTGGATCTCTGCAGCTCCTCCAGAGTTACCATGAGCTTCTTGGCTGCTTCTCAGATTAATGCTCTCCTTGCACGGCCTGTCAGTTTAGGTGGATGGTCATACTGTACTGTACTCTTTCCATTTTCAGATGATGCATTGAACAGTGGCTCTGTGAGATATTCAAAGCTTGGGATATTGTTTTTATAACATTTCAACTATATCATTGACCTGTCTGGTGTGTTCCTTGTCTTCATGATGTTGTTTGATCACTAATATTCTGTAACAAACTTCTGAGGCTCACAGTACTTATACTGTATTTATAATGAGAATAAATTACACACAGGTGGACTCTTGTTACTCTAAAGGTGACTTAGGACGGATGTTGGTTGCTCTGGATTTTAGTTCAAGAGAGTAAAAAGGGCTGAACACAAATGCATGCCAACTTTTCAGATTTTTATTTGTAAATAATAATAATCATGGTCTTGTAATCTATCTACCATTTTCCTTCCACTTTACAATTACGCACTTGTTCATGGGTTATCACATAAAATCCCAGTAAAACATTTTGAAGTTTGTGGCTGTATTGTGACAAAATGTGGAAAAGGTCAAGGGATATAAATAGTTTCTCAAGGCACTGTAACTACCTAATCAACTGATAACTCCTGTTTTTCTTTTTATGTAACATCGATGCCAATAACTAGACTATTAGCAACCATTTTCAATTTGAGTTTGAATTCTGGAGACCATTTCAGACCCCACAGTGCTGTTTTATGACCCGCAGAGAGGTCCTGACACCAACTTTGGGAACCTCTGTGGTAGATACACAAATCAGTTTGAATGACCAAAGAAGTTACATTCAGAGTTTGTTTACATGATGCTTCTTATACTTGCACACTTTGACATTAGTATTTCTTCCTTAACTGTGTATTTAAACTCCAAAAACATGACATTATCAGAGAATTATCAATCCAACCTTGTAACGTGAAACATGATTCAAAAGAAAGTCACTCAGAGAAGACATTCTCTACAGAGACTTTTGTCTCATTTTGCACTTTATTGTTTAATTATTTCTTCCATTTTCATTTCCTCCACAAAGTCTTGTGAAATTTGGCTACAAGTGTTTTTAGACATTTTATTGGCAGACATACAGGCAAAGATCATGCAGCTTTACCTCCGCTCCATCTCTTAGAAAATAAACTAAACGAAGACGACTAACTGAACAGCAGCTACAGTGTGAAGAACATCCACATCCTGAATAATCACATTATAAAACTCATCAGAAGCAGGTCTGCATAGACACATACTTTCTACAGGAACAGTTAGCCCATGTTTTGACGGTTTCCATAACCTCTGCGATGAGTGTCTTTCCAGTCATCCCAGTTTCTGGTTTTCAACAGAGACTCCTCGTCATCATTTTCAGCTTTTCTTTCTTTTTCTTCGTTTTCCCTCTCTTCTGCATCAGTGTTGTCTTCTACAGCTACTTTCCTTGGTATCCCTTGGTCAGGCAGAACTCCATGTTTTGCGTGTTGCTCATACCAGTCATTCACTGTCATGGTGGGAAGGCTTGGATAGCCAGCCCCGAACACTTGAGCCTGTGGAAAAATCAAATGAAATTCATCACAAGAAGATCTTATGCAAACTGAGAAACTAACCTTAACATCAGCCACAAACTAATAATCAGTGAGTAACAAAATCTGGACCACTTTCAAGCCAACAAGCACACTGATTCTACACCAATTACATCTAGTTCATGTCAACGTGTAACAGGTTGTACGCACACAGTGACAGGAACTCAGTAAAGCCACACCCATTACACACACAGACACTCTATTTGCACAGGATTAATTTTACCTACAGACCCCATGTAATAAATAAATTACCCCCAAACGTCTGCTTTTTATGTGGCACATTCGTACGGGATAACTGAAGCCTGAGATTTTGCTGAAATTTACGGACAGATCCCGATATGATGTTAACGTGCTGCATATTGCATAACATCTGCTTACAGCTTACAGCTCAGAGCTGTGTTACTGCCAGCACTAGCCAGCTGTATAGTAGGCTACGAACAGAAGAAAATTATTCTTACCACACAGACCAATGGATGATGTGAGCCACCATTTGCATGTGATTTTGCTCCTTCTCTTCAGCCTTGTCTTTTTTTTATTGCGACCGTTACGGGTCAATAAGGTTTTGCTGGCACAGGACACAAAAGGTTATCTATGCACTCCAATGCAGCCTCCATCACCAAAAGCAAAAAAAAATGTGCCCACGAAACAAAAAAAACGCCTAATTACATATTGGATCCCGCACATTTCTGTCCAAATCACAGAGATGTCTATTTGCATTGGATTAATATTGTCATTGGACCTCAGAGTTCAGCAAAATATAATAGATCAGGGTTTCCCCCAGAAAAGAGGCTAAGTTTGGTGGTAGGTGGCCGATCGCCGGTTGACTGTGATTTAGTAAGAAACAAAAGATTAAAGTTGACAGGAAAGTTGAAAATATGGCTATTTATTATGTGATATTGTAAGATATTTGTGTAAAATATTTACACAACTACAGTTTTGCAAAAAGGCACTTTTGAAGTACTTTTAAAACAAATATACAATTAAGATAAATACAAATTGTTTGCACCTAATTTGAATCCTAATGTAAGTCACATTTTCATTTATGTTAATTTAATTTATTTGTAAAAGTGCAAACAAGACACCAACACACGTCTCACGTCAAGGCCAATGAATAACAACAGAGAACTCTGAAAAATAGACATGTTGTTCTGTACTGTGCTTCTTGTGGCACAGGCTGCATGTTGGGTCACTACATGTAACAAAATAAGGCATATCTATTGCTGAATTTAATAGCATCATTTTACTGTTAAACAAGGATAAATTAGCACATGGCATCAGTGGCGCCAGATTCATTTTCTAGGTGGGGGGGCCACCGGAGTGTTTCGTCACC
>NW_023665767.1:17680-21339 GCF_001649575.2 Kryptolebias marmoratus | reverse complement strand
GTTATGACCCTGGACTGGAGCTTTAAGAATTTGGTCCAGGTTTTATTTGTGCTTCTGTCTCTATATAAACACAGAGACACGTTAGTCACAGTCTGTGAGAGTCGCGTGCAGTCTGTGCAGCCGTCTGGTGGGAACACGCAGCGCTCTGGCAGGGCCGGAAAGTGGGGGGGCCAATGGCCCCCTGGCCCCAGTGGTTCCGGCGCCTATGCATGGCATATTAATATTTTCACTAAGTACAAAACATGATTACCGTATTTGGTCTTGTAAAGCCACCCGCTGAATTTCGGCTCAACTAACCATTTGTGGTTAAACCCGATCGTTCGATGTTTATTGCTGTGGCTTCGATGACCTGCAAACTCCAGGTAACTGAGGGTGGCTCGGCCTCAGGGCTCATTAGTCACACAGGGCTCCACTTGTGGCGCGCGCACCTGAGCGTGCTGTGGGGGCGTTTATACTCGGCGCTTAGGTCGTAGCAGTATTCTCCAAAAAGACGGGGCAGTACGCTACGTAACCAGTGGAAATACGATAAAAAAGACAACTAAAACTAAACTAAAAAAGAGAACTCTTGTGTTTCTGGCTGTGATACAGATAGGATGTTTAAACCTAAAGCGTTCAGTTTGACTTTTATTGATTTATTTGCTTTAGTTGTGATTTGCCCATCAAAATCGTCCATTTTGAATGGAGCACGCCGCACACGGTCCGTGCAAGTTATAAAAGGTGCACGACCACGCAACGTGACACCGCGCTGGACCTTTGGCAGGGGCGGGGACAGTGCGATCGCGTCACTGTTGGCTCACATACCCTCACGCACCCTCACGCGGTGAGGTAGATAAAGGTAGTGGTTTTGGGGGTGTGGGTGGAAAAAAAACGTGTATAAAAAATGACGTATTTTACAATACACAAGCGGAGCTTAGCCTGGCGGGCCGCCAGGCTTATAATACTTTGGGAGAAACCCTGTAGGTAATTTGCAGGGGGATATTTTTACTTTACAAATTACTGACATGGCTGATTTGCACGGGATTAACAACACAGACAATCTCTGCAATTACTACAAATAGCATGTGGTCCCTACGTAAAACTAATCCTGTGTGAATAGGGCTTTAAAAGATGAGTTTTGAGAACATGGCAAATAAGTTCAAACAATACAAAACAGATAATAAAATGTTGTCAAAAAGTCAAATATTCATCCTGAAAGCCACAAAAGCAAAGTAACGGACATTTTCTATTGTTTTGTAATAAAAGGAGTTGGGAAATAACACTTACTTGCCAGGTTCAAAAATCGTGCTACACAGCGTTATCAGTATTTGGCCTTCAAACTAGCACATGTCTAATCTTAGTTGATCTTCATAGCTCACTCTTTGCCTCCATCATACCTTACCTGTACAGCATCTTTGGTGAGGACAAAGGGCTTCATGGGATGCCTGGCTGGCTGAGCTGGCTGCTTGGCAGGTCCGTGCTTCAGAACATCCATATTTCTGAGTAGCTCCACCTCCTGGTCAATGGTCTCCATTTCCTCCAAACAAACAGTTACCCATCTTCGGACATTCAGAAGATAAAAGTCTCTGGTGACTTCATCATCAGCCTGTCCACTGTCAACAGCTCTCCGTACGTCGGACAATCTGGCCTCCAGCTCCTTCCTCTGACGATAACGCTCAATTTTAGATTGTCTTTTTGATGCCATGGCAAGCAGGTCTGACGGACCTGCAGGGACAGACTAAACCAAAGGTACACAGAGAACTTAGTGTATTACTAAACTAATTTTGGCTTCCAATAACTCATTAACTTAAAGGTCCTAATTAAAATAACTTCTTGTGTCAATGTAGGCATTTGCATCTTCTTTCTGTCTCTCTCTGCGGCAGGACTTGAGGCTTTGTTTCAGATCTGCCAACTTCCTTCAAATATTCTCTTCAAAACTGGAAAACTCTTTTTGACTTCTCATTTCTCCTACGTCAGGGCCCAGAAAAGAGGCCCGGTGGTAGCTGGCTGATCACCGGTGAACCGTGAAAGATTAAAGTTGACAGGAAAGTTGAAAATATGGCTATTTATTATGTGATATTGTACAATATTTGTGTCAAATATTTACACAACTAAAGTTTTACAAAAAGGCACTTTTGAAGTACTTTTTAAACAAAAATACAATTAAAAATAAATACAATTTTTTTTGCACCTAATTTGAATCCTAATGTAAGTCACATTTACAAATAAATTTAATTAACATAAATGAAAAAGTGCAAACAAGGCACCAACACACGTCTCACGTCAAGGCCAATGAATAACAACAGACAGATGCTGGACTGTACTGCCTTTCTTTATGCTTTAAATACGGATCATAAATCAAACTATTGACATTTTTCTTATTCCAGATTATTACTAAATTATGTTGGAGTTTGGGACAGCAGCTGCATATTTTAAGAAATAATCTAGTTATTATTTGATGTTATTAAAACTATTATTTAAATATTGTGTCGTTTCTGCCTTAACAAAGTTGCTGAGCTCATTTTATGTTAATGTCCTTCTTTTCTCATGTTGACGATTTATGAATCGTGTAGGTTTTCTCATTTTCAGCTACCAGTTTACACCAGAATACCTTTTTTTGTGGCACTTTGACTACAGCTGTGTTTTATGTGTTGTGGACTGATGGGATGGATGTAAATTATTGTGACCCACGTAGACATCACGTTAAAATAAGTGAAAGGATACAACACTGAAAGCAGCCGAAGCCCCTTTCAGTGTTGTGTTACCTTAACACGAAAGACAAAGACTAATATGTTCATTTTATTCTATCATTTACTCAGTTAAACCTTACAGTTTTGTCATGTTAGCTGCTAACCTTGACTTTAGAGTAAGACCCGTTCCCCGACGCCTCCTCGGGATCTGCGTTTCCATCCGATGACTTCGGCAGCTCAAACTGGGAGACGCCGTACTCCTTACATCTTTTCAGAAAATCCATAAAATAAGTCCGGGCTGTCTGAACTATGTTGAGACGCTTTTCCCTGCTGGTCTGCTTCATGTGGAGGGCTCCTAACAAAGCAGGTAGCAGCAGATATTTCAGGTCTGCCGTTGCAATCTCCTCCAGCTCCTCATTCCGACTGAACAAGTCGAGCTGAGCCACCATTCTGGACGCCTCTTCTAACACGTTGATGCCCCGTTTAACATTAGCCTGGACAGCGGTGGAGCCCAGAGGCTCGTTCGTACTGTCTACATCCTCAAAGATTTTCCAGCCACGCTCGAGTAACTCAGATAATTTAATCAATCCCGTGTCTGAATTTAATGGCTCTTTCGCACCGTTAAAGGTATCATTTTCCGCCATCTTGTTTTGTTGTATTCTTTTCCTTCTTCTTCGGAATTTACCAGCGGTTGGCGTTATTTGAGTTCATTACCGCCGCCTTCTGGTTTACTTACTGTCGAGGTCAGAAAAACTCACAGAAACCCGGAAAACCTGCTAGACCTCCTCACTCGAGATCGAAAAGATGCACGGAGTCAGAGAGTCAAAAAACAGCCAAAGAGTCTTCATTAAAGCTTGAACAGAGTTTATTTACTTTCAGCGCTGAAAGGAGACGCCTTGCCAGAATAATAGGAAAACCCAAGTCACGTCTGAGCGAGATCTCTAACACATAGCAGTTTTAACATGCTGCCCCACCCAGAGATGCTACATCACA
>NW_023665767.1:13162-16975 GCF_001649575.2 Kryptolebias marmoratus | reverse complement strand
TATTCTTAAATTCAGTCCCATCTGCTCATAACCATACAACATTTTTGTGACGCCATCAGTGAGACGACACGGCTCTCGACCTTCCTTACTCTGTACAGGGCTGACGGGTTTGAGCTCTTCTAATAGGGGGCTCTTACTTACTACTACTCTTAATACATTCTTACTTTAATGATTGAAACTACCAGCTATTCTAGTATTACTCTTGTGCCCACCTGACAGCAAGTACATAAACACATCTTTTAAAAATATACCATATAGAAAAATCATGAATTGATCATTAAAGGTCTACCATCTAAGAATCATTTTGTTCATTTTTCATTGTCATATAAAAAAATCACAGATTAATCACTCTTCATTTTCATTCTTAACACAGCATTATTATACATTACAACTACGGTGTGGCTAAGTTGACTGATGGCCTCACGGGGCGACCAGGAGCTTTCTCCTGGCCCATCAGTGAGTCAGACAAACAAGGACCCTAACGAGCCTCTATAGTTATCAGAGTGAGAACAATTTGCAAGCAATCCAGCTTACATCACATCTCAGCTTTAAAAGCTCAACTCCACACTCTCTTTTTCTGAATTGAGAAAGCTCCTCGGATGTTATCCAGTCTGCTAATTGAGATTTTCTTAGCTTGTCTTTACTGCGAAGTGAACCACCTGGGGCTAGATTGCAAAACTGTAGCTTTTAATGCATCCTATCCATGTGGGGTAAAGTAGTGAACCAAAGGAATGTGTATAACCTTTTTTCTTAGCATGTTGTATCTGTGATGTGCAAATCTCACAGGGGGCTGTGGCTCAGTGGTTAAAGCAACTGTCCTCCAATGAGAGAGTTGAAGGTTTGATTCTGAGCAGCAGTCACATGTTGCTAAGACTGTTTTGCAGCCATTCTTGATACTGTAAAAAGACCATTTTGGCCTTGGGGTTAAAAGTGGTTTTAATTTGTCATGAATCAAAAATTCACTGAGGCTTTGATTTTTTCTAAAAGCAATATTAATCATGTCAGCTGCCAGTGACTGAGTTTCCTGAATGAAAACTATTCTGAACATTTCTGAATAATTGTGCAGTGGAGTTACAAGAAGTGGTGATAAAAGGCAGCAAAAGGCGCTTAAAACATTTTAACAAGATGGATCTTTATGGCGTGATTAGAACCGACGGACCTTCTTTTTTGGTCAAAGGGAACATTTGGCCACGAAATGGTCTGATGAACCACAATAGAAGCACTGGTTCCTCTTCCTACATTCCTCTCGCTCCTCTAGTGTTAACTGAGTCCTTCCTACTTGCATAGGCTCAGATTCAGGAATTAAGGCAGCCGCTATAGGGGTGCTGGAACTGGAGCAGAAGTTGAAGGTCTAAACATGGCTCTCTCAGACCTCGCCTTCCTTCTCTCTCTGATCCTACTATCTAATCTTGTAGCCAGAGTAATCAACTCATCTAGAGTCTGGGGTTCATTTAACAGGGCCAGATCATCCTTTAAAGACTCATCTAACGCATTGTAGAAGGCGGCTTTAAGAGCCGTGTTGTCCCAACCTGCCGCAGCAGCCAAAGTGCGAAACTCGATAACAAACTCAGGCAGTGGTCTATTCTTCTGTCTTAATGACCATAACTGCTGGGAGACTCCTGCCTGGTCATGACAGGGAGCAAAAATCTGCTTAAACTCCAGAATAAACTCCTCAAAAGAGCAACCGAAGCTGTTTATATCCATAAAGCGAGCCTCAGCCTACTTTAACACTCAACCAGTTAATAGTCATAAAATGAATGAGACCTTTAGCATTGTCATTAGGGAAGGAATGAGGTGAGCTATTAAATATCAGAGAGCATTGAAGCAGAAACCCTCCACAACTGCCAGCCTCACCTGAAAACTTCTTGGGGGAAGGGGAAATGACGTCACGTGGATGTGGAATCAGGGAAGGAGGTGACTGAACTGAAGCACCCTCTGTGGGACCGGAGGCTGGATTGGGCAAATTCCTTTGAAACAACCTGGTTCGATGCTGCATCTGTTGATCATTATGTTGTTGTTGTTCTAAAACAGCTTTAAGCAAAGATTTGTGGGAGTTGAGTTGTTGTTGTTGTTGTTCAGCTAGGACCCCCCTGAGTGTGTCTGCTGGGCTAGGTTGGTCAGATTGGATGTAGCGTCTGCGAGGTGTGATGTTCAGGAGAGCCTTGGAGGGTGAGCAGGGTTCGGTCAAGGATTATCAGTGAGAAGAGTGACAGTGACACTGATTTGAGGCTACAGATTGCTCAACTCTGACAAACTGCTCGCACTCGGCTCTCTCTGTGCTCACTCGGCTCTGACAAACTGCTCGCTTGCTCTGCTCTCTCTGAGCTTGCAACCCTAAGTTGTATGTAAATGAGCCACACCACCAGCCAATCACAGACGGGCCTTTTTCATCTTCTTCTTCGTAGAGTTTTATGGCGGTTGGCAAAATACAGTAAGGTTGCATTACCGCCACCTACTGGTATGGAGTGTGGCTATCTAATATTATATTCTCCTAATCAATTTTGTTTTTCTGAAAAATCTCATTAAAATCTGAATACTTTTGCAGTCTGAGTTCCTTTTCAATATATCTACTAAATTAAATATTTCTTTATTTTTCCTAAATTCCTCTAACAATATTCTCCTTTCTTTCTCATACCTTCTACACTCTAAAATAACATGCTTTATTGTCTCCCTTCTCCCACAATGTTGACAGTTTCCTATATTGTGTTTATTTATTTTAACTAGTGAGCCATTAAGACCAGTATGTCCAAATCTTAATCTATTTAATAGTTTTTCCTCCCTTCTATTTCCTCCTCCTATTCTCATTTCTCCTACTCTCTTTTGAATTCTATATTACCACCTTCCTTTATTATCTTCATCCCATTCTTTTTGCCACTTCTCCCTCAATTTTCGTTTGATTATACTTTTTGCTTATGATTTACTAATATTTACTATGAAGTTGACTTGTCCTACAGATGGCCTTTTTCATCCAATCAAAGCATGCCTTGTACAGACTACGTTCAGTTCAATGAAAAACAGCGAATCTCAAGCAGTAAATCAAAGGACTGCAACAAGAGACGGAAGTTTCAAAACGGAAAGAGTTATGAAAGATAAGCTGCACAAATGACAGTTTTAATGGCACAACAATCATGATGCAAAAATCACGCCATAGATCTTGACCACCCTCTTCTGGACAAAACAGGGAACAGCACTCTGTTTGCAACTGTAAAATCAGCAGGTTGGCTGCTGACTCTGTGAAACCTCAAAGGTTAAGAGTTTATTAATTCAACATATATGTGTTTGGGATGGCAACTGGTTATCACCAGTGAAAGTGAAGGCAGAGTGATAATGTTTTGCCCTGTGATTGTAAGGGTGTCTGTGTGCAGGTTTGTTTGTCTGTAGGATTAGCAAAATAACTTATAAACCACGGAATGGATTTAAATAAAACTTTCAGAAAGTAATTATTAAATGTAAGTCAACAGCTGATAACTTTTGAAGTCATGCCAATTTAGTATGGTCAACACAGCTAACCAACATTAGCTATTACATAAATGGCCATAATTCAGCCAAATTTACAGCTATTGAGCTAAAATTTGGTGTGGTAGTAGTAAGCATGGTCCCCAATACATATTTTGAGTGCAATCCATTATTCAACATACATACATACAGTAGTTCCAACAGTTAACATCGTTGTTAACTGTTGGAACTACTGCTGTTTATCTTTTTTCTTTTTTTTTTTTCTCTTTCTCTCCACTCCTGGTGGAAGGTGGACGTGTTTCTTTTCTCTCCGTCGCTTTCTCTCTATCTCCTGACCCCCCCCCCCCCCCCCCCCCC
>NW_023665767.1:0-11936 GCF_001649575.2 Kryptolebias marmoratus | reverse complement strand
AACTTTTAATATATAAACCAAAAAATACTTACTAGTTTTGTAAGATAATTACCAACAAACATTGACATTATCAAAAGGTGCTTTATTTGAGAACTTTGATAGCTTATAAACTGACATAAACGAGAGTGGGGAGAAAGTGAGTGCTTCCCCCCACTCTTCTGCAACTGGGGAGGAAACTGGTTTGCTGAAATCTTTGTGGGCAAATGTGAAGCATTAGCGCACATTTTGGCTTCAGTCGCTGCTCCTGCATGCTCCCGGCATTCTGATGTTAACAGGATGTGATGTGACATCTCTTCTTATCAGGTTATTTAGCCTTTTTAAGTCCCTGGCTCTGATGCTGTTCCCTCAACAGATGAAATGATGGCAGAGGATATGACACTCTCAACAACAGATTTATAGAAGACATGAAGCATCTTGCTGCAAACTCTGAAAGATCTAAGCTTCCTCAAGAAGTACAGCCTGTTCTGCCCCTTCTTGTCACTGTTGAGTCTCCAGTTCAGTCTTCTGTCCACCGAGGTATTGAGGTATTTATGTTCCTCAACCACTTACATGTCCAAACCTCATCCCTTTTTATCTCCATTTTTCCTTCATTGTTTTTGTCTCACCGCAGTGTTCAAAGCTTATGTTTTGTTTAAAATTGTTTAGTTGTTCTGTAAAAGTCCAGAAGTAGAAAAGCTGAAGTTAACTAGAACTGTTTGTAAGACATAACTCCAGCTACAGAACTCGCTCACAGATGCTCAGGTCTTTTTCCAACTATCAACTCCGTCAACTGAATCTTCCAGATCCTTTAAAAGTTGTCACCTTAACCCTCCTTGATGACCTTCCAGACAAGCTGTTGACCTCCACTGATTCTCATTTGACTCCTGGGATCACACCATCCTTTCTCAGACCCAGTCAGGGACAGTCAACCTGATGAGCATTGTTTCCAGGGAAGGCATACCACAATCCAGCTGTACTCAGTCCTCTCTTCTGGTGATGAGAAAAGCCATGTTTGAGTCTGGTTATGACATTTAAACTAATTTAAGTTTTGTTAAAAAAACCTCTTTTCTGATTTGATTCTTTTTCAAACGGATCTGAACAATTTGGCTACAATTATTTACACTCTTCTAAATTCCAATATTTTTCAAAGTAGTCTGAATTGTTCAAATTCTTGTGCGTGTAAAACCTAAAACTTAGCTCCTATTTTCAAACGTCTTTTTCAAAAGTTTCTCATACATTAAATCATTTACAATCAAAGTCTTCCATAAGATCATAAAGATTATTTCTTGTGTCCAAAGTATTCCTCTGATTGAGACATTTTGAAGATACCATACCCACCAGAGCTAGATGTGTGGCAATCTGCCATTTGGCCTCCTGTGGTTGTGCCTCCTGTTTTTCCCCGATTGGTTGGCAGACTAATTAGTCGCAGCTGCAGTGGTTTAAGTCCATCTTCTCTCGGGTACTTAAGGCAGTATGGAGGAACAGATCGACACTGGAGCATTGTTTACCATTGGTAATCAGTCTCAGCCTCCTACAAGCTTTGTTTACCTGAGTTTATCTAAACTGTCTTTGTTCGTGTGTCAGTCCAGAGTTCCTGAATCCTGTGAACCATTGCTTCAATCTGTTTGGAGTCTCTTACCTGTAAAATACCCAAGAGCCACATACCTGCCGAAGATCCGAGCCACAACCGGTCTGCCTCCGACCAATCTGGGAGTTCACTTACCTGAACACCATCCACCTGTAAATACTCACCACGGGAATCCGGGACCTCACTTCCGAGCTCAATACCACCCCCACAACCCGTAAGACTATTTACCTGTATCCATTTACTCCTGCAAGATATCTTTACCGACAGACCAGACACTTACCAATTATTCCTCTCTTTCAGACCCTGCCCAACTATCCTGCTCACGCTGTAAATAAAATCACTTACCTTTTACTTTGTCTCCTCCTGAGTTTCTTCGTTATTGGGTTACACGCCTTTGACACTTCCGTGTATATGATAAGATGGAGGAATAACTTCTACATATGTTGTATGTAGCATATGTAAAATAATATGCCGCACTATCAGGGTAAGATGGTTAAAACCACAAACAGTGTCAAATGGGCTAGATCTCAGAAGTCTAGGTACGAGACTCATGAATGAGCAGACAGACTAAAAAAAGTTTGCAGTTGCCGCTTGCGTGTATTTATAGTGACAAATTATATACATATTTACAGAAATCATATGGCCATATAATAAATGAAAAAACAAACAACACACAACCCAAAACACAAAAATCAATCCCACAAACCCACACCCCTCAGTTCTTTCACCCAAGCTGAGGGTAATCCAGGTTCCAAGCAGGCTATCCAAACTACTTGGTATAGTGCAGGTCCGGCTAAAAAGAACGTCCTTTTGGAACGAAATGTTCAGCTGGCTGCGTGGAGCCTCCTACCAACTGGCAGGAGAAACAGGCACTTCTAGTGCAATCTTTCTTTTAGGCTCTAGGCCTGGACCTCTAGCTCGCCATCCATCTGGCCTGCATGATAAAACAGGACCAACATATAATCACATCCTAGTGTGCACACAATTCCATAAATAGTGCTCTTTGCACAATAAATACATCCAATCGATTTCAATAAATAAATTACATGTTACATGTATATTATATTGTATTGATCATGTTTACGCAAACTGTACTGAAAAGTGTTCTAATGTAATTTCTGCAACAGTGGGCTTCAGTGATCATAATGTTTTTGCTCTGTGATAAACATGCCCCGATAAAACAGCTAGCTGGTTAGATGATAATTTAAGACACTGTATAAAAGAAAGGGATGAAATGAATAAAGTTGATGTAATCCTGCAGATTGGCAGGCCTATTGTTCATTTAGAAATAAAGTAACAAAATTAAATAGGCAAAAGAAAAAAATACTATCAAACTAAATTTCATTAGTGTAATAAAAATGGTAAAAAACTATGGAGGGAAATAAATGCACTTTTGAGTAGAGATATAGAAATGTAATTGCTAAGCCTTTATATCATATTCTTAATTTGTGTTTTAATAAATGTGTTTATCCAGATTGGTAGAAAATTT
Source organism: Kryptolebias marmoratus (assembly GCF_001649575.2). Lineage (NCBI taxonomy): Eukaryota > Metazoa > Chordata > Actinopteri > Cyprinodontiformes > Rivulidae > Kryptolebias > Kryptolebias marmoratus. The sequence goes on along the minus strand of NW_023665767.1, from coordinate 8,880 downwards.
CAAAAGAACCACTGATGGGGCAAAATAGCAGGCCCATAAGCAACTTACCCGTCTTAAGTAAGCTGTTGGATGGAGTTGTCTTTAAACAGATTTAACACTACTTTGATGTAAATCGTATTCACTCAGACGTCCAGCATGCCAATAAACAAGGGTTGTCAGGATATAAACAAAGTCAAAGAAGGTGAGCAGCTCGGCGACTGACAGACACAGGAGACCAGGAATAAGGCAAGTGATTTATTTACAATAAATTGTGCAATGAATAACTGGAGCCAGGATCTGAAAGAGAGGACAAGGACACGGTTACTAAAGTCCTTTTGAGAACGGACATGCAGGGATGAGTACAAAAGTTCTTCCTGTTGAGTCTTTCTTACGTAGAGAAGGTTTGAGTCCAGTGTGGAGGAGAGGGTTAAGGTGAATACTTGCTGGCGGTGAAGTTTCCCGTTGCAGGGTTCCGGATGGCTGAGAATGCGTGAATCCTCCACAGGTAAAACCAAACGATGAGACAGACAGGCTCAGGTTGGCAGCTCAAGGTACTTAGCTCGAGGGTTGTACAGGATTCCGATCAGAACTGGATCCACAGGAACACAGGTACTTCTGACGAAGAACAGAAACACAAAAAACGCTCTGAGGACTTTAGCTCAAAATGATTAAGAAGGCTTAAGAGACGTTACCACTAAGGCAAACAATGCTCCAGCGCTGGTCTTCTTCTTCTTCTTGTTGGTTTTTATTGGGGGTTGGCAACAAACTTTCAGTAGCATTACCGCCACTTACCGGTATGGAGTGTGGTTCGAGATGGTCTATAAACTTTCGCTTCCTACCTAATCCCTCCATTAACTCCTGGCTAAACATACACTCACACATACACACCTACGTATACTACCTAACTTGCATATAGCTTTATATACCCCTCTTTATTATTCTTTACACATTCACACCCATCTTGCTCTACTCAGATTCTATGGAATAGCTTTGTTTTTTTAAGGTACCGAATAATTATTTGAATATGTCTACTTCCCAGATCTCTCCTCAAAAATTCTGTTAAATTAAACCTTTCTTTAATACCTTGACACTCTCTCAACATGCATCTTCTCTCTTCTTCATATTTATAACACTCTAAAATAACATGCTCTATTGTTTCAAACTTCTCACAATACTCACACTTTCCAGTTTTATGCTTCTGTATTTTAAAAAGTGAATAATTAAGCCCTGTATGACCGAACCTTAACCTTGTTATTATTCTTTCCTCCTTCCTGATTCTTCTTCCTTTTCTTTTCCATCCTACAACCTTCTGAATTTTATAAAACCACCTTCCTGTTAACCCTTCATCCCACCTTTTCTGCCATATTTTCATCAGCTCTTCTTTGACTTTACTTTTCCCTTCAGATTTACTCGTCCTTACTGTAAAACTAATAGGGTTACGCGTTGCCTTCTTTGCCGTTTTATCAGCCTTCTCGTTTCCTTCGACCCCTATATGTGCTGGAACCCACACAAATGTAACTACTAACCCCATATTTTGTATTCTAAATAGATTATGATATATTTCTAATAAGATGTCCATCCTACTATCCGTATTATTATATTTTATGCTTATCAAAGCTGAACTTGAATCTGAGCAAATTATTGCTTGCAATGGTTTTACGTCCTCTATCCATTGTAAAGCCAAAAGTATTGCTAACATTTCTCCTGTGTAAATTGATAACCCATCTGTGACTCTCTTCCCTATATTCACTTTGAAATCTGGAATTGTACATGCTATTCCTATTTTTCCATCGATTTTTGATGCATCTGTATAAATTTGAACATGTCCATAGTAATTATTTAAATGTGATTGCACTTCATACCTTTCTACAACATTTGATCTGTCTTGTTTCTTTACCATTATTGATAAATCTCCAGCGCTGGTCTGATCCACACCACGGCCTTAAGTACATGAGCTTCTTGATAAGCCTATCATCCGCAGGTGTGAAGGAAGCGAAGACTCAGCCAATAGGACAACACAGGACGGCCTACCAGGAAGTAACTTCACAGATCACCACAAGGGTACCTACACTCCATGTACAGTGCTGATAGATCTTACTGATGATTAGTTAGGACACATTTACAGAAAACTATCGGTAGGTGTTGTGTTTCTTGATTTCAACGCAGTCTTTGTTTGTTGATCACAACTTATGAAGCTATCAGCCTATAAGTATTTGTCTCAGTGATAGGAAACAAAGTGTTATGTTTACTGGTATCTGGTCAAACCTTGTAGCCCTTCCATGTGGAATTCTACAAAGTAGCTGCCTAAGTCCTCTGCTTTATAGTATTTTTGTCAATGACATGTCATATGAATTAAGTAAGACATGCACAATGGCAGGGCTCTCAAGTTTTGATCTGAGCTTGGAGGGAGATTTTTAGCTGCTTGAAGTCGTTAGATGACATCATCACCTAATTTGTATATTTGGTCATATTGATTAGGCTGTAGGAGAGAGGAATATCAATGTTGGCAAAACAAAAAATGAGTAAAAAACTCAAAATATGTTGAGAACTACAAATTACTTTTATGAAATAATTTTATAACTTTAATGCTTTGCCTGAACCCACACTACATAAATCAGTTTTGTTAAAGTATCAAATTTCATCAAAAGACTCCTCTTTTCCCAGGGTTGGAACCACAGCGATTTATATTAGCGCTACATAGTCAGTGAAAAAAACAATACATAAAAAATTATATTTTTACATTATATTTACATCCCGTTTTGTAATCCAGGACAGGATCAGCGGCAGCTTTGCACACAAATGATTCATTTGCAAAGTGGACACGCCGGGGTGCAACTACCTTCTTTCTGAGGGGTATGCAGACATATTACAGCCCCCCCTGGTTTTCCACCTGTTTACGTAAATAAATCTTATTTATTCATAGACTTATAACATACAATACCTGATATTAGATTTGTCCCATCAGAACATTTCTATGGATTATTCTCAACCATGAACTGCCTCAATGAGTCCCCCACTTCCTGTGGTGAAGGCCATTCAGATGGATATTCAGAGTAGGGCCTTGCCCCAACCCTTTCCTCTGCACCTCTGTGTTCCACATTCTCCTGTGGTGATTGACTTGTCATCTGCCTGCACTAATTTTCCCAAAATGACTAGCTGAGTTATTCCTACTTGATGTCATCTCTGCTCTCCTCTACAGCAGCTGATCACTGACCTCATGTCTGTCTCCTTCATCTCTTGCCTGTTTTCTTGTCCATTAAGTCACATGGTCAAACAAGTATTATTTAATAGCTTACAAAATTACACATCTTGCTATTTCACTTTTCAATATAAATATTATTTCCGAATTAATCACTTGGTATTAAGTGTCTGTTCCTACACTTCCAGCTCATTTTGGACCAACCTGTCTACGTTCTGTCTGTCCTGATTCTTTCTCTCCATCCTCACAGCTGAATGACAGGAACTTTGTGTTCAGGAGGTTTAAAAAATACATCAATCAAATCACATATAAAAACATGAAATCTTAATTTTAAATGATATCCTTGTTGGATATCAGTTAGTGATCAGACACTTCATCTGATCAGACTTATCAGATTCATCACAGCAGCTCTGTAGTGTTATATTACAAGGAGGACATTTAAACTCCCAACTTCTGTAATGTATTTTCTTTATGGTTCACCATCAAGTTAAACAAATGATTGCTGTCTGAACAACAAAATAACACAAACAAGTTCCTTTATTTTTCCTGTCATGATCTGTTATGTTGTAAATACTGATCAGTAAACAGTTGTAGACTGTCATTTTACAAGTAACTAGTAGCTTTAGCTAACCTGAATATTTCCAATCTTCCTCCTGATTCTCAGACAGAACTTCCTGCTGTCTTTCATCCACTTTGAAAAGCTTTCTTTCATTCCTAAAACATATTTATCCTTCTGTCTCTTCAGTTTTCTGCTTCTCCATCTTTAGCTCTCTGTCATCAGATGACAACACGATTCAAATGAAAACAGTCACGCTGGTACAGAATGATTGACAGACGTATTGTCCCTTCCCCTCGGTTTGCTGCTTATTTGGTCTAAATTAGTTTAGCCCAGGGTCAGCCCAAGGCCTCAGGCTTTAGCCAATGAGGGTGGACATACAATAACATGCCTCGAGCATGAGTGTACATGGGCGTGGTTTATCGTGGACTGAGATAAGTGCAATGGTGAGCAAGATAAACATAAACGAGGTGAATTATTTAATTTCTCACCCGTTTTCCTTAATGTCTTTGGGGGACAAACCTGAATTGAAGAGACTGGGAGCAGATAGACCCAAGGATATTCAGTTTTCCTGTGACCTGGTTTCAGTGAAAGGACTGGCTAAAAGCAAGTGTAGCTAACAGATCTTTCATGAGGTGGTTATTAACATTTTTGGATCCCAGAAAAGTTGTCTGAGTGAGCTTCTCTTTAAATAGGGCAGGATTCATTTAAAAAAAGAAGCACTTTCCAATATTGCAGGTCTTGTTTGATATTATCTTATCAGTGTGATTAGTAATTGTGTCAAGGAGTGTGGTGCAGTGTTATTCAAAGCTGTTTGACTGGGAAAAATCATCTGAAATGATTATAGCTGAAGTGAAGTTAAGTGAAGTGAAATTTATTTATACCACACTTTTCAGCAACAAGGCGATTCAAAGTGCTTTACAACACAGAAACAACAATCGGGTACATAATCAAATACAGCAGGTACAATCAAACACAGAGGTACAGCAAATATCATAGAAACGTCATAATCAAATATAGATCAATCATGTATAATCTAAATGAAACATAGGATAATCTAAATGAAATCATGAAACTAAACATGTAAAACATGAGCTAAAACAGTCAAAATAGTAGCTAAAAATAATCTAAATAAAATCATGATGAAGTTAAGCTGAACTAAACAACAATTAGGCTAAGATAGTCAAAATATGAGCTAAGATAAACTAAACTAAACTAAATGTACAGGAAGGCTAAATAAGCTAACATAAACTGAAACATGGCAATGCTAAACTAAAGGTACAATATGACTAAAAGTACCAGAGGCCTGCTAGACAGCCATCATAATAATTACTAAGATAAATAAGCTAACATAAACTGCTAAACTAAAGGTACCAAGAGTCTTACTAACAGTACCAAGGCCCGCTAACAGCCAATATAAGAATTACTAAGATACTAAGATAGTGAAGGAGGGCGTAGGATAACAAAGATGACTCAGAAACAGCGGAAAGTGCGCGTGTGTGTGTAGAGGCGGTGGAAGACGATGTTGTGCATGTTGTATGAGTGTGTGTGAGTGTGTGTATGTGTGTTTGCAGATAAGTCCATGAATCACGTCACAGAGGCCATTGTCTTTGATAATGATAGAATGTTTATCAGCCAGCCCAGAGCAGATCCACAGATGTCCTTAGGCAGGGGGAGGGGGCAGAGCATCTTGTTTACATAAAATCCGGGGAGAAATTGAAGATAGCTGACCAAGGTCAGCCTAGGGGAGTCAATATTCACAAACAATTATTGTTTTGGTTCAGGCAGAATTGTTTTCTGTCTGTCTTGAAAGTCTTGCTGATACTTCTTAATGGCGAATCCAAACAGCCAAATTCCAGGTCCATTCCGCCTGATTCGAGCAAGCAACTTCGTCCAAGATGTAACCCATATTATGAGTTCCAGAACCGCAATTAAGTCTGCGGTCCTGTAAAAGAATCGCATCCAATTCAGCTCCCGTAACCACACAGTTTGATTGCTGACTGCCGAACCCATCAAACGAATTTTAAGATAAATCAGGTAACTGCTTAATCCGAACAGCAGAAATCCTGTTATCAAAAACCCAAATGTGCGAAGATATCCAAAGACAAAAATTGTCAGACAAACAATATTCTTTTTCCTCCAGGAATCCATTGTGTATCCAGCAAAGAATGTCCCCTCAGGGTAAGCCAGAGCTCTCCTAAGTTCTGTCTTCCCATTAAGAAAATTTGATCAATTGCTTTGAGACCAGCTGACCAGATCCATGGTTTAAGAATTTGGAGAATATGTAAAATAGAGGCTTTGATAAGAAAGCGGGGGGGAGTTCAGGAGACAGAGAGATGGAGAGAAAAGAAACACGTCCGCCTTCTACCAGGAGCAGAGAGAGAAAGTGTCTCTGTTATCAATCATATCATTTACACATGCGCAGACATCTGGTAAATACAGAAAAGGCCGACTGGATTTGCGCCAATGTTGACAGAGTGGAGCAGGTCTCCTCTTTGCTGTGAGATTGACAGCTGTCAGTGCTTGGGGAAGTGGGCAGGGCTTATGGCACGCTGCAGAATGATTGGTGCTTCCACACAATTAGCCGTCAAAGTCTTCAATAAAAGAAAAAAGTCAGTAGATTTGTCGCTAGTCGCTTTAAAAATGGCTAGAGAGATCTGACAACTCGCTAAATATGGCGACAAAGCTGCTAAATTGGCCCCTATTGTGCTCCAGCCCAAGTGCGTGAGTGTTATTTTTAGTGTGAGAAATACAAAGTGAGCGTGTGCACTTCACGAAATGACTGTGTCTCACGGTCAATGCGTGAGACTTTAGAGCCCTCCACAATTGTATATGCAGATGACGCAACTATATTTGTATCTTCTGATAATTTGGGTCAGGCAAAAAAGGTGCTACAACATGAGCTTTTGTCTTTTTCTGAGTGGGTGATAGAAAACAGGTTAAAACTGAATGTTTCAAAAACAAAGTTCATTGTCAACATTTTGGCAGACAAACTCAAATGTTGCATATTTCTTTATACAGACAACCAATGCAAGTTAAGGAGGCCAAACTGATGGGAATTATAATTAATACAAATACAATTATGGTCCACAATTTTACACAAGATTGTGACTAAAATGAGTAGAAACATCTTAACAATTCAGTGTAATGCCCATTTTTTGTTTCCCTAAATTAGAAAATTAGTATGACCGTTTTTAGTCTAGTCTCACCTTGATCACTGTCCAACTGTTGGTTGAGGGCTTCAAAAAATATCTGGATAAACTGCAGATAGCTACTAAAACAGCAAGATTAGCACTTGGCTGTCATTTTAAAACTAATGTTAACTTAATGCATCAAAGCCTATCATGTATGAAGGTCAATGAAAGACCTTCCCTTCCCTTCCCTTCCCTTTTTTCATTAAATTTGGCATTTACATAAACCTTTTAGCCTGTTCTCACAGTTAGTACCAACCTGTAACAGACATTTTAATATAAGACTAGCCTCTGTTGTTACTTTTGCACTAAAGGCCCCCACATACATGAAACTGAAGTTGGCTTCCGATTCGGGAAATGGCAAAAGGGCGATTCCACCTAATTTTTCACTACCTTCAGCACCTTTAATCTTTTCTAGATAAAAAACTACAACAACTAGACACTTTAAACCTGGACTGGATTATTCTAAACACATGACTGATTAATTAAAACCATGATTGGGATTTGTGAAACCTTCCTCTGATTTGTGAAACTTCATCAAAGGGCCATTTCAGCACTTTTTTGGCTTAGGAGTCACATTAAAACTCCTCCAGTTCCCAAACTACAACACTTGGACACTTCAAACCTAGACTGGAGTATTCTAAATAATATTTAGAATAATTAAAGATTATTTACAAAGTTTTTCTTTTTTTTTATGCTAACACATGTCATTTTTTCTGACTCTTCTTCTTACCTATTTCTACCTATCTTTCTTCTCACCAGTAGACTTTCAAACAACTGATATCTTTTGAAAAATTTTTTTGTTGTGCTATTGGCCTTTTTTCATAAATCAGTGAGCATGAAGAACATGTGAAACTGAATGAGATGGCATTCAGGAAAAGGGATTAGAACCCCAGCTGCATCAGTGACTGTAGACTTCTCATATGGTTCACCAATAAGGTACATTTCAGATTGTTTTTTTACGACTTTGCTCTCTTTTATTGTACCAGAATGCATGCCATTTTCTACCGTCACCACCTGCTCATCCAGGAGGAGTGAATGCTGCAACTCAATCACTAGATACTCTGCTAGATGTCCTTAGAAAGAAACTTTTAAAAGTACTAATTCAGCTAATTATCTGAGCTTATTGTACTGTAAGTAATTAAGTAAGTAAAGTTTATTTATAAAGTGCTTTTCACAGACATAAAATCACAAAGCGCTGTACAATAATAAAAACAGTAAAAACAAAAATCAACCTTAAAAACCATACCAAACACAAAAACCACCAGAAGAAATACAACAAAATCAAGAGATAAAAGCCTGGGAAAATAAAAATGTTTTTAGCTGCTTTTTAAAAACTTCCACAGAATCAGCAAAACGGAGCTGCAAGGGCAAACTGTTCCACAGCCTTGGGGGCACCGACTGAAAGGCGCGGTCCCCGTTAGTTTTTAACCGTGTTCGTGGAACCACCAAAAGATTCTGACTCTCAGAACAAAGACCACGGGCAGCAGAATATTTAGTTAAAAGTTGACAAAGATAGTCAGGAGCCTGGCCATGTAATGCTCTGTATGTCAACACAAGAACTTTAAAATGAATTCTAAAATCAACTGGGAGCCAGTGTAATGAAAATAGAACAGGAGTGATATGACAAGATTTACTGGATTTGGTGAGGAGTCTGGCTGCTGCATTCTGTATGGATTGCAAACATGAGCTTGACGCTTTATCCAGGCAGGAAAAAGGGGCATTACAGTAGCCTAGGCGAGATGATACAAAAGCATGAATGATTTTCTCTAGGTCAACTCGGGAGACCATTTGTCTGATTTTAGAGATTTTTCTTAAATGAAAGAAACAAGAACGGGAAACAGCCTTAATGTGTGAGTCGAAGCCTAATGAAGAATCAAATGTGACACCTAGATTTTTAGGCCCGAGCAGTGACAGCGCTGCGAAGGCCTATTGTATTTCGTGGAATTCTTATT
>NW_023665766.1:83947-95711 GCF_001649575.2 Kryptolebias marmoratus | reverse complement strand
GCCCCCTTCACTTCCGGAGTGCAATGGTCCCATTTCCATATAAGGTAAGAGGCTGACAGTGGTCCGTCCCCGCCCCTTTCTGTTTGCTGCAGCGAGGACCTTCTCGGGAGCTCTGGCGACCGCAGTCTATGCTCTCGCGCCTTTCCTGCACCGTCCACTAGGTGGCTTTTACAGCAAATGTCCCAAATTGCCTTCAGTCAGGATCAATACCAGTCCTGTTCCATGGTGTGAGGTTTGACCTTCTTACGTCTAACGGTTGAAGAGTTAGAGCACATGGGCTCTCGTGACCTTTGACCTTGTTAACTTGAAGTTAAGGCTGATAGTTGACCCATGGGGAGTCACGTTGTAAAGTTTGTGTCTGGATGACACAATCACTTACCGGTGGAACCGCTGGCAGTGGAACATTGGAACCTCCTCCTGGAAAGCTCACAGTGGGACGTCATCTCCTTCAAGCCTCTTCCATCTCCCTCACCTGTAAGAAAGAAGGAACTGTTAACAATATTTGTTCGTTTGTCAACAATTCAATCTGTACCCGAGACTCACCTGGCTCCCTTCCTTCCTTTGCAGATCCCCCTAGTCACATTACCTGTTTCACCTGTAAATAGTGTAAAGAATTGTGTGTGTTCATTTCTCATTTCTGTGAAACTCATTACAGCTTGATAACGTGTTTCAAGGGATCTCTCAAAGGTACAAACATGTAAAGCTTGGATAAATACTAAATGGTAAAGTAGTTCAAACTACAATATAATCAAGATACTTTGGTTGCTAAGAAATGAGGTCATGCTTACTTTGATTGCTAAGAAATAAGGTTATGCTTATTCAATGATAGAATATAAACAAACTTTGATGTCACTAAAATGATTTGATTGCTGAAATAAGGTCACGATTAGCTTATGATAGAATAATCACGAAGAACAGTTGTGTCTGTGGGGTGAGGGAGGCGGAAGGTTCCAGGACATCATGATATGATAGTATGCTTTATAGTATAAAAAGAAGTAAAGGGGTTATTACTTCAGACACAACTGGGAACGTGTTGCTGTTGCTTCTTGTTGGTGAGTTGTTGTCTCCATTCAGCTGAATGTTTAAATAAATGTATGTTTATTTTTTAATCCTCTGTTTTGGACTCGTTTTGTGTGTCCGTCTTTTCTGCAACATCAAAAGATCCGATGAGAGAAACTAAGTGGTCAGGTGAGATTCCTCTGAAAGGAGTGAATACTAAAACTTCGTTTTTCTCAACAATAGTGTAAATAAACCACTTACCTTTTACTATGCCTCTGTCTCTGGTCTCTGGCTACGCTCTTCATGGCAATCCTGGTTTATGTCAAAGTTAGGATAGGTCAAAACAAAACATGTTCATTGTCACATATTGAGATTTTACCTGATCAGTTCTGCCTGTTTAGAGCTCATATCAGAATGAGTGGTTTTAGGCCTACATCACTTTTATGCAAATAAGCTGCTGTTAGCCATGCCCCTCCCCCCCAACACCTGACACCCCAATATTGCACTACATTAAAAAACTCACTGAAGGATTAAATGCTGCGGATCTGATGCACATTTATATCGTTATTAATTTAAACTCTGAGGATTCTGACTTTGGGACAAGGGCACTTAGCGGTTCGGAACCGACATTTGTCGAGTTGGACAGCGGCAATCAGTGGTCCAAAACCTGAATGGTAGTGGACCGGGGTAGCGGTAGCATAGACACATGTTCTATATTGCAGCCAACAACAAAGCATTTTCCTTTTCCAGCAGACATTGTTCAGTGCTAAAACCATCAGAACAAACATGATGGTCTTCTAGTAATGAAGTGGGTAGAGCTCCACTTGGGTTGCTAAGTGAGGGGCTGGGCTCGGCTTGGGGTCGCTAGGTAACGGGGATTGTGACACAACAATCCCAAGGTTTTTTGAAACAGGTTGTTTTGCATACACCAGAAAACATTTACTTATTGTCAAAAAATGGCTGGGTGTTTTTTTTTTTTTTTTTACTTTTGCGCTTGGACTGTTACTAGAAGCAATAAGAATAATGCTGTGAGAGGGGCAAAAACTCAGTGAAAGGCAGCCTAAACATGGTAAGAACTACAAATGACCTTTTCTTTCTTTTTCTGTCAATAATTGTTTTATTTCATGTCACAATTACAACCTTCCTCTTTTTTCCAGGCTTGGGACTAGCAAAAATGACCCAAAAGAGACACTTGAAGTAGTTTTAGTGCAGTAATTTAATTTAGGCAGAGAAAACTTTACATTTACATTCTGCCATAAATTGAGTGGCAGCTTTGTGCATGTGTAGCCGTCTTCATCCGACTCATCTGTACTCTGCGTTGTGTGCGACTGGTAAAAGGAATCAGTAGACGAGGCCCCTGGGTGTGTTGCAGCAGCAGAGCAGGTTTATTCTGTTTAAAACAAGAATACTTTTAGCACAGCAGTTCTCGGGCTCTGGCTTCCCCACGCATACCTCTCCCCAGTGCAGCTCAGCGCGAACTGACCAGAATGTGTTGAATCCAGAATGTGTTGAAACCAACCAAAATTTTCAGAGGTTCTCAAATAATAAAGTTAAATCTCCATTCATTCAAAACAATTAAAATAAAACACAAACAGAAATACTCTGCCCAACAGTTACAATTCTTATACATGAATTTAACATCCAGATAACATTTTGAAGCAACTCACATACCTGTTTAAAACAAAAATGCTTTCAGCACAGCAGTTCTCGGGCTCTGGCTTCCCCACACACACCTTAAACAATCACAAGAATAAAAAGAACCAAGTTGGGACAAGAAACTCGACAAATGTCGGCAACGTGGGAAATAAATACCCAATAATGTGCTTCACTAAACATAAAACAGTTTAAAAACAATATATAACAAGTTGCGAGTTTAGCAAATATAATTTTTAGGGCATTTTGAACATTTTAATACACAAACAGAAGACAGCTGCATAACGCTTACCTCTCCCCAGCGCAGCTCGGCGCGAACTGAGGAGGGCAGTGGGAACACACAGCATGTGACGCAGAAACAGAAACAAGAAAATAAAAACTTCTCTGCCAAAATAAAATACAATTCAGAAACCAAGAAAAACAAATATACACAGATAATGAGGATGGATTTGGGGTGAAATATAAACATTTTTGCACACTTGTTACACACCCATTCTGCCTGAAAGCAGCCTTAGCCAGTCAGAAGCCAGATTTCCCCTGCCTAGGGGGCAGAGAGAGCGAAGGGAGAGAACATTTGTCATAAACAGGGAGAAACTGCTGGACGTGCATATCAAACCAACAGTCACTATGCTAAAACTATAAGAAGTATTGAAAAAAATTATTGAACCATCAGTGAAAAGAGAGGTTGGTTCTCATTGATATATAATTTTACATTTCTACAGTTCTTTTTGTCAGAGATATGACAAATTAAAAAACACACCTTACACTCCTATCGGAAAAACAGCATCTGACAAAGTTAATATGGAAAAGAATAAGAAGTCAGGTGGTTGGACTCGGTTGGACCTTCGGGAGCTACTTGAGAAAGAAAACTATAAACCCTACAGCAAAAGTAGAAATATTGCCTGAAAGAAGACAAAATGATGTAAAAGATGGAGGGGTAGGAAAAGATTGCTAACAAAAGATGTTCTGTTCTGGTCACAGACCTCAACACTCTAGGTCAAGTGACCTCTCACTCTGTCAGTTGACAGCAGTTGAGAGTTCCACTCATTGGTTTGTATTGTGTTTTAAGGCATTACGGTTAGGAATTACATCTAGATTTGTCCCCCCCAATAATTCAATGAAGGAAACTGTGTATTTAATCAATATAAATATAAAAAGGCAAAAAAAAAAGAGAAATCCGCCATTAATCTAAGAAAAAAAGGAATTTTTGCCTCCCCCCTCCTTCCCTGTTGGCAAATGGTTTAGTCCAATGTGTAGAAGGAGCAACAGCAGTGCCAGTAACGGATACAGGCTCTGGCTGAGCCGCTTGAGGTGGGAAGCAAACTGTGTGTCACTCACTGCTGCACAAAGTACTAACTTCCAGTAAGTAGCTACTTAAAAAATAGGTGTGAGACATTTTATTTGCTCCTACTTCTGAGTACAATGAAACACATTAGCAAAGAGAACCAGACTAGTTTTTTCTTCTCATTGCTTCGGTTAAGTCATGATAAACTAGCTAAGAAGCTATTTTTATTTACTTGAAAAATGAGCTGGTTTAAACCCCTTTGATTCTTTTTCCACCAGTCAACTTAACCCATTTGTTTTCAATACTTTCTCTATTCCACTCAGACTTCTTTACACTCAAACTTCCCCCATTCAGAAAACCATTTTCTCTTTTTTCTTTTTTTCCCGGTGCACCATCATTTACACACACTACCATACCATATTCTAAGCATATTGGACGATCTAGAGAATCACCCACTTAACTTAACGGATCCATTTATTTCTACAGACAGGACATCTCCTGATGGCCTTTCTGCCTGAATGAAACCATTTCACAGGTGCAAAAGAGCTAAAATACCTCTTCTGTCTCTCACTGACCCAATCAGTATACAGGTAACCTTGAGACTTCTATTTGTTTGACCCTGGGTTGTTAAAGCCTCAACTATCACCCCCTGTGACTTTTCCAGACCCAGTATTAAAAGAACTCACCATTGTCCTGATTACTGGAAATTCCCCAAGGGTGAACCCTCCTTCGTATACCAGCCAAGAAGTTTTAAACTGGACCCCAAATGTCCATCAAAGGGGACAGGGCTGCAAAGTTCTCCCCTGCAGGATGATCAGTCAGCAGATCTTTGTTCTTCGCCGGTGATCACATGTGGATTCTGTTCTTGACACCAAAATTGTTGTGGAATTTTCTTTGACAAAGGGGACAACAAAGAGTTTTGTCTTAGGATAATTTATTTAAGCTATATAGCTGAGAATCACTGAGCTGAGGTGAGTCAGCAGAGTGAGTCTGAAGCATTACAGATAGCTCCCCCTCCTTATACCATTTGTAGGATGAGGAGAGGTCAGGGGGGGGAACATAAGGGTTAAGATAAACTGATCAAGAGGAGATAATAAAGCATGAGGTAACAGGCCCCCTGTACTCCGAGGCCCTAAAAAGATAAGATGAAAGGTATTCTAAACTAAATCACTGCGACATGAATGCTCTGTGTTTTTCCACAGTTCACAAGGGGGTCACATGTAGTAATAAACAGTTATTATTCTCATTACAGAACCGAAACATCTTTATCTACGGAATAGAAGTCCAGTTGTTTTTATTTTTAACCTTGTTTTTGGATTTACCATGTCCTGGATGACGTAGAATCTTCACCAGCATGATGGATATTGCCCATCTTTATTTCCTGGGGTAATTGGTGAATTAAAATAATTGTAATAATTTATATTTTACCTAAAATCCATTTTTGTATGGCAAAGTAAACTTTGCCTGCCTATTTTGGTTGACTTTTGATGGCCTTTTATTTTGGTATAGAAGCTTTTATTTTCTTAGCTTAACTTCAGTTTTTCCAGTGATGTCATTTCCTGTAGATTTTCACTGCTATTCTCAGTTTGCTTTTAGTCTTGATAAAGAGAGATGTGCATGTGGAAACCTGGTCACATGAAAGTTCTGGACTGAATGTATTTTTATTTTGAAACAGAATATACTACAAAACATCAGTGGTCGTCATCTGCTGCTTCTTTATGCTGGTGTAGATTCTCAGTCATCCAGGCCGTGGTAAATTCAAAAAAGTTAAAAAACATCCGAGGAGCTTTCTCAATTGAGAAAGCTCCTCGGATGAGAAGCGAAACGTCTTCAACTACAGAATAGAAGTCCAGTTGTTTTTGTTTTTTAACTTTTTTGAATCTACTGCTTCTTTCTTTCTTTTGCCCTGCATGCTGGGGTAGGTGGTGGAGCATGTGGTGAATGGATTGAGAGATTGAGAATTTCTATCTTTGCTTTTTCTATCTCTAATGTGTCTCTCTGGGTATTATTCTTAGATTGGACTGTGTTTGTTGAATTGGATTAAGGGTTATTAGTTATATTTCAGTGTGTAAAAACCGGTGTTTTGTCGGTTGGTCACAAAACGGCGAGAATGGATTTCACCAAACTTAAATAGCAACATAGTTTTAAGATCATACTCAGTAGTCCTACTACTACATTGGAGGAGTGTAGTTTGGCGGTGGGGAAGTTGTGAGTTGTAATAGCATTAAATCTGCTGCCTAGATTATTCTATCATAAGCTAAGCGTGACCTCATTTCAGCAATCAAATCATTTTAGTGATATCGAAGTTTGTTTACATTTTATCCTAACCTTCTTTTAACAATCAAATCATTTTAGCAATATCAAAGTTTGTTTATATTTTATTGTTGACTAAACGTAACCTCATTTCTTAGCAATCAAAGTATCAAGGTTTGATTATATTGTACAGTTTGAACTGCATTAACATTTAGTATTTATACAAGCTTTAAATGTTTGCACCTTTGTGAGATCCCTTTGAATGAAACACATTATAAAGCTGTAATGAGTGTAACAGAAATGAGAAATGAGCACAAACCATACTTTGCAATGATAGAACTGCTGTTTTTTCTGACCCAGCCTGCGCCGGCAGTGGCTCGGGGGGTAAGGGTTCATCCTGTAACCAGAGGGTTGCTGGTTTGAGCCCCTGCTCTGTCAGTCTCAGCCGTTGTGTCCTTGGGCAAGACACTTCACCTGCCTTGCCTACTGGTTGTGGTCAGATGCTCAGTGACGCTGGTGTGATGGCAGCTTCACTTCTGTCAGCCCGCCGCAGGGCAGCTGTGGCTACAGTGTAGCTTACTGCCATCAGTGCATGAATGGGTGAATGATTGTAGTTTTAAGTGCTTTGGGGTCCTTGAACTAGATAAAGCGTTATACAAGTGCAAGTCATTTACCAGTCTGAACTGAAACCTGTTTTAAAGCCAACATCAGTGAAAATATAGCCATAAAATGTTTTTTGTCGAAGTTTTAAAATAAAACACTATATTTTATGGTAATTCTGAATAATGAAGAAACCACTTGAGTCTTTTTTCCATGACCAACTCAGAGGTCTGACGTTCATTTAGTTCAACAGTTAGGTTCAACAGTTCATCATCGAGTGGATGAAAACTGGTACAATAACGTTCAGTTTGTTGAAATTAATTGTTCAAACCAGCCAGAAAATTCCACTGGAGTTTTATTGTTTTGGCTTACCGAAAGATAAAAACCTTTAGATTTGGATCCATAAGCTCCGAAGTAGGAATTACTATTAGAACTCGGATTCGGATTACATCAAAGAGAATCCACCGTGAGCTTGTACCCTCGTTAATGCCATGGGCTGATATCACGCCAAAAAAACAGGAACTTTTGCCAGCAGCAGTCCTAACTATCTTTAATTTTAAAAGAAATTCAAATGTAGTAGATGGCATCGCCACATAGAAGGAGACAGGCAAAAGGAAGTTTTCCTTCAAATGTGACATGAACACTCACTGTCATTAAAATGTATGAGCTGCTTACAGGCCAACAGCCTGAGATCAGTTTGTGATTCAGATCAGTTTGTTATTGTTGAAAAAATATAAACAATCCATGTGTGATTAAACAAATATAGTCTGAAACTGCTGTTGTTTAGTTTACTCTGGTGTGAGAGTTCATAAACACTATCCTGATGCGCACTCATGTTGTTTACGAGTTAGCATCCGGTTAGCATCGTTAGCTCTCTCCTGCCATCTTTATGTTAATTTGCAGTGTTGTGTTGATGTCATGACAATGATCTGAGGGTAATTGGTTCTCACTGTTCAGCAAATATTACATTAAACATGATGTACTGTGGCTAAAAACTGAGAAGAGAGACAGTCTATTTTACTTTTACCAAACTGCTGGGACACGTTATACTAAAAGGTATTTAAGTCAACATTTATTAAAGTTTGATAAACATGTCTCTTCTATTCTCCTTCTTTCTAAAATTTCTGCAAACCTTCATAAAGATAAACCAGCAGCTGTGGAGAGCATTAATATTTTAGAGTCTATTACTGAGTAGTCCAATTTTTCTCTATTTGAGTTTGCCTGTTTCCAAGGGATTTTTAGATCTTTCATTTGCTGAATATTTATGCACACAACCTACAAACCAACCGTCAGTTTTGTATAAAGGTTAAATACTTACTGGAACCGCTACAGGTTGATGTTGATTTCCTTAGAGCTAAATCAACATGACACTTGAAATACTTTTGTCCTACTGCTACGATTGAATATCACAAGTTATATCTTTTTTTGTAACATTTACGTAACATTTTTTGTATATTTAGTAATATATATTTTTGGGTTCTAGAATTGCGCTGCTAAAGGTGGCTGCATGTTGGAGTAGCTCTGTTACAATCATTCATTCTAAGATATTGCTTTTGAAAACTTTATTCTTCTTTTTTTCTTGATGTAAATCACTTTTTTGGATGATTATTTCCTCTGGTATTGAATGCTGTGCAGCTGGAAGCATTTTTACTGAAACCTTTTTTGCTTTTGGACTTTTTGTTATGATGCATAACCATAACAACAAGGTGGTTTTTTTTTTTTTTTTTTTTCCACAATCGGGAGCAGTTGATTAACATCTTTTACTCTTCAGTGTTAAACGTGGAGAACCCTGAAGTCCTGTCAAGGCCAGAACCAAGCAGACTGCCCATAAATCCACTGGAGGTAAAGCTCCCAGGAAGCAGCTCACCACCAAAGCTGCCCGCAGGAACACGCCAGCCACTAGTGGAGTGAAGAAGCCTCACCGCTACAGGCCCGGTACCGTGGCTCTCAGGGAGATCCACTACTACCAGAAGTCCATCGAGCTGCTCATCTGGAAGTTGCCCTCACAGCGCTTGGTCTGGAAGATCACCCAGGACTTCAAGACTGACCTGTGTTTCCAGAGCTCGGCCATCATGGATCTGCAGGAGGCCAGCTAAGCTTACCTGGTGGAGCTCTTTGAAGACACCAGGACTGAGGACACATCGGGATATACCGCTACGAGAGATCCTTCCTGCCTACATTAATCATCATCTATAACAACTCTTTAATGAAACCAGGATTATGAGCTACAACAACATTTAATTTCCCTTTGGGATAAATAAAGTATTTTTGAATTGAATTGAATTGAATTTTTACAATAAACAGCACTTAGAATCAATTGTATAAAATTGTATATGCTGTTTACCAGCAAGACTATGGGAGCATCTGTCAAAAGAAATGCCATAGACTCTCAAAGCTTCTATCTTTGTCTTATTTCTGATGCCTGAAGGATTGGGACCATATTTATCACAGATGGCATCTGTTGTTTGACAAAAAGGATGATTTGAAAGTAAGATTTTATTATTTTGACATGTCTGAAAATGTCTGTGTCTCCACAAGTACATACTTTTATATCTGACCTATAATAAAGTCACCAAAGGCAGTGGCAGACTTGGCCTTTTTTGGGCCCAAGTGCTAAAGCAAGTCCTACATCAACAGTCAACACCACTAACTACAAACTAATAATGACAGGGTAGAGGTGGATAATATAGTAAAAAATATAATATATTCCTAAATATACACTTTTTTTCATTACTTCAGTGTGTTTGAGAGAGGTGGTACTTGGAAGCAAATCCAAACAGTGGCCCATTGCAAGTGTGGACAGGGAAACGGATTGCATGGAGGATGACAGAAAAGCAAGAGAGACACTTGTACAAGCTGTAAAAGCACAACAATAAATAGTTTTTGGTTGAAAACTTGTTTGTCCCTTTCCTTTTTGTATTTTCAATTTACAATGTTTTTTTTACACAACATATCAATCTGAGGAGAAAGGAAAGTGAATGGGTGTAACTACAATCATGACATGTTTAGAAATGTAAAAATAAAAGTGAAAGTCATATAATATGACAAAAGTCATAAAGCCAAATGTGTGTAAGGGGACTGGGTGAATATGAGGATGGAGTTAAGGGAGTTGGCAGAGATTAATCATGTTGTGAGTAGGTTGGTATGAATAATAGTTAGTACTTACCAGTCTTCTGCGACGTGTGGATAGAGCAGTGGTTCCCAAAGATTTTCTTCTGGGCCCCCCTATGGATTACTAAAAGTGCTCCACACTTTGGGAACCACTGGGATAGAGAATGATTCTGGAAAAAACACATCAGATTTGTTAATATTGGAGGAGATGAACTCATGATACTGTTTATGTGGAAGTTATTACACCGTGATGTTTCATGGGGAAGATCAGATTTTAAAGCTTGGCCACACCCACATGCTTTGCTGTACCAAAAAGCTTTTGATAACTTTTGATCTTCAATGTCTCAAGACTGAGCTGAGTGATTCTACAGCCTGTATGTCAAAAGCTGTAGGAGTTCGATCAAATGTGGAGGCTGTCATCGCCAAAAATGGGGTAAAAACTCGAACTTTTATCCAAGATGGCCGACTTCCTGTGAGGTTTGGACCATGGCTCCAAGAGACTTTTCCGCAGGTCTTAATATGTTACACGTGTACCGAGTTTCATGATTGTCAGTGAAAGCATGGCTTGGGGCTGCTTTTTAAAAGATTTCTAGGGGGAACTGTGGAGGAATTAGGCCACGCCCAACACATATTTCACTGTATTTCTGTTAGGGGCTGGACTAGGATCGATCGTAGTGAGTTTGGTGCAGCTCGGCTAAAATATGTGGAATTTAGAGCCAAACGTAAGGCAATGGCGTTACGTCTGACTTTGCCACGGCGCCACGGCCACGCCCTCCAGCAAAAACTCTTGGTGCTTTAATGCCCGTCAGACCAACTTGTTATCTGTCATCTGACACAAGATCGTCTTGATTAGGTCAGGGGGGTCAGAGATGGACCTTTCAAAGTAAAACATGGCACTTCCTGTCCTCAGGGGGTGTGGCTTAAGTGACGCCACAATTTGACCATTGACCATTGTTGTGGACCGGACGTGGATCAATCACAGAAGGTTTGGTATCTCTGTGACTTATCGTGTACGAGATATAACAACTGTGTTTTTTTGGCGAGATGTCAAACTTTGAGGCCTGGCCACGCCCCTTCAGCATGCACGAAAACTCACCGTTTTGATAACTTTTAATCCCCCATACCTTATGAGCAAACTGACCAAGTTTCAAACTGATCGATCAAAATCCCTAGGAGGAGGTCGATCAAATGCGGAGTCTATAAACGGCCAAAATCAGGTCAAATTCTGACCTTTGATCCAAGATGGCCGACCTCCTGCTTGGTGTAAACCATAGGTGCAAGAGGCTTTTCTGTAGGTCTTGGGGAGTTCTCCCACTGTACCAAATATGTAATGCGACTTTTTCGAAACCTTTAAAACATGCAAATTTAACGCAGGATTTACGCATCCGCAAAATTTGGTGACTTTTTAAATATGTTAAGGCTGTCAAATAGCGAATTTATTTTTAGTGCAAATAATAAATAATAACTAGAAAGTTCCTGGAGAAACTTTGACGGGGCCTGCCACGGTGTGCGTTCATGCTGAACCAAGATGGCTCCAAGAGCTGATCAGTTGCAGACAGGAATCATAAAGGGCTGATCCTAAAGATACGAGGAGTCCACCTCTGAAGTTTGATCTTTCTACTGTAAACGGTTGCAGAGTTGGAGCTCACGGACTGTTGTGACCTTGACCTTTGATCTTGTGACCTTGAACTACTTGGCATGGATCCCTTACCCATAAGGGTTCTAGCTGTGATGTTTGACTTTCCTACGTTACATGATTGCAGAGTTAGAGCACGCACAATTTTGCTCTGAAATTTTTACACCGCTAGCTTTGGTGGCCATCTTGATATTTTAACTTTGCACTCAGTATGCAATAGGCCTCTG
>NW_023665766.1:75686-82441 GCF_001649575.2 Kryptolebias marmoratus | reverse complement strand
GATTACGTCGCCATAGTAACACGAAACACGAATAAAAATAGTAGCCCTCATGCCGAGACCGAGCCGGTCATTCTGATATAAAATTTGTGAGGGTTCTCTGCCCGGTTCGGGCCGCATTAAGGGTAACGGATGAAAAATAAATAATAAAGAGACATTCTATTCGGTGTAGAGTAATAGGTGCCTGCATGCATTGCATGAGGCAGTACTGCTCACCGCAAGGCATTGTACTGCTCTCTATGCACTGCTGGCAGGCCCCAATAATAAGAAGAAACGGAGCAGAAACAATAGGTCTTTGCAGTGCTGTCGCTGCTCGTGCCTAATAATAAGAAACGGAGCAGATACAATAGGCCTTCGCAGCAACAGGTGATCACACCATGCTGCAAGAAGCCCTATTGTCATCACTACATTATTCTTGAGTCACAAACCCAGCTTAACTGGATTGACAGGTTTTCTCTTGTTGACCATTACAGCTGTTACTACCTCGCTTGGCGGCACAAAGGCACATTGGTAGCAAGCTGCCTCAGCCCATCTAGAAATCACAACAAGACATCCAAAATCAACTAAGACACAGCTTAAAGTGTCTTGGTTTTATACTATCTAGGATAATATGACAATATGACATTTTTACATTCCTGACATAAGGAACAATATATTCAAAACTTTATTTGCCCTCATTTAATTGTGCTGATAATTACTATGAAATTCAGCTTCTAGTTAGTAATGGTGTTCTGCATTACAAATAAATTTTGTCTTCCATTTATTAATTTTATAAATGGAAGAGTTGTACATTCAAATACTGCCAATTTTCTTGTTTAAAACTAGGGACAAAAATTTAAATAGTACTCAACATTTAGTTGCAATTTTGAAGTTTATTAAACTTGATTTGTTGAAATAATTGACAGCACTGGTGTGCTCAAGTTAATTTTCAAATAAGAGTTGGGAAAAAAATTCCATTATTTATGACAGACTTTTTTTACTTAAAAACACAGAGGTGGAAAATCAAGGTTATTTTCAAAAAGTGTATTCAAAAACCAGTTTCCACTTTAAGCATTTATTCACAATTAGACATAAGTTACCCGCACTGAATGCCTGGATTATTCTTCTGCATTGGATGGATGTTAGAATTCCCTCAAAATCCTCTGTGTTGATGAAACTGAGGTCATCAACACAGTTTATGCCAGTCACATCTAGTCTAGACATAAGTGACTGAACCAAATCACTCCTGAGTGATGGCACTGCTTTCTGAGTGATCTCAGTGGGAAAGTATCACTGAGCATGTTAAGGTTTTTGTTAAGGTTAAGGTTTTTGCATGCCAGATTATCCATACTATTTCTATCCATTTCATAGACGCCAGGCTCAAGCACCCATTTGGCAGATTTTTCTCTGTGAAAAAGTACAACAGCTGTTTCACTTTTGACAACAATGGATGCAATTTGCCCTAACTGTGAATAACTGTAAATGTGTAACTGTAAATGTGACCATGATAAAGTTGGGGACAAAAGCTGGTTGACTCAGACACTTGCTTTTAACTTCACCTGATGCAACGATTTTAAGTAGCTATACTTACTTTCAAAGTGCATGGTTCATGTGTTTATGAGAGGACTAAAGTGTAAATTCAAATCTCCATAATGAAGCAAATAGTGATATTTGGGTCAAAGAGTTCCATGTGGAAATAACTCCTGCCTCTATGTCATTAATGTTGGTGTTTTTGGTTTCTGTTATTTGTTTGGTATTTCTTGTTTAGGTCTGGTTGTCTTTTGAGTTTCAGTGTTCTTTCTTGCCACTAGTCACTCCTCCCCAGTAACTTTCAGGTCACGCCTGTCATGCCCACCTCACCTGCACCTCATGTCCACAGCTGAAACCAATTGTCATGTCTCCCTATGCCTTTAAAACCGGTCTCTGTTTCTCCATTCCTCTCTGGGTCATTCCGTTCTATTCCTTATGCCATGTTTGTTGTTTCCTTGCCTTGCCTTGCCTGGCCATTTTGTATTTGTTTTTCTTTGCTGCCACGCCAGCTTTTGTTTTTTGTTTATTTTTACTTAAATAAATTACTTTTCTTTAAAAAGAAGGATGAGTCTGCGCTCTGGTTTCGCCTCCATCTCCCCCCTTTTGGCAATATACTCCTCAATCAGTACGTTCATGTAAGCAATGCGAGATTTTGAAAGGCTAGGTGTACAGAATAGTTCAACTGACTCCGTCAGAAGTGATACCATTTATCATACAGAACTGTTAGGATCTTCAATTTTGTCATGCATTACAACTTGCAGGAACCTCAGTAACCACTTGTTTTGAGCTGTATGGCCTCCGAGGCTTGTCCCTTGGCAAGAAATAGCATTTAGCTTGTTTGTGTTTTCACCAGAAAATTATTTTAGTCTGTCATTGAAAGACTTTTAAGTAAACCACTTTTTCGTCCTAATCAAAACTGCAAACATAGTGCCAAGTCATAATCAACCCCACCCTCAAACAAATCATGTGCCAAACAAGGTGGTAATCCAGGCTGGCACATATGGAAAAAGTCAATATTGAAGACACAATTGTTTTTAATACCCTGGTGCACGCTGGTGCTGGCTTTCCAGAAAATCCACGCATTCATTGTAACTAGCAGATTTCTAAAAGGGGCAACAGTAAGTGGGTTAAACTGAAATGCCTCTTTAGTGATGAGACAGTATCCACAGAAATACTCAAGAGAATTTGTGTCTGAGGAAAACCAAGCATTAAATTGAACCCTTCTGAAGCCCTCGAAAGAGAGAGAAATAGAGAGAGGAAGAGAAGCCCTTGTAACTTTGGCTCAATTTGACTCAAAGGCCACAGGAGTGTTAAGGACATGTCCATCAGTGAAATCAGAAAGCGTATTATTCTTAACAAGCTCATGGTTTAAACTCTGTTAAGCTGCACTTACATCTTTTAGTAATGGTTTTAGACTTTCCATCACTGGAATATAATGATAGTGCTTCTTTAGTCCTATATCATTGTATCCAACTCTGACTTCAATAGGCAAAACATAGTAAAGTGTGTCCTCTAATATTGTAGCCTTGGATGTGTAGTTAAATGTCCATTTGCACTTAGAGCCTTATTAATAGGACCCTGTTTATAAGCTTTCTTTGTGTAGTTACTACATGCATAGTCACTGAAAAAACAGTGTAAAAAGAGTATAAAATGATATCTAAGCCTTGTTGTTGCTATAAACCAGTTGGGTTGACTTTAAATGTAATTGAGGTCGCTATACACAGTGTACATTTGTATTATTTACTGTTTTGTTCTGTGGGAGATGTCAATTGAGTGTAAGTTACTGGCTTTGTAAGTGTCTACTTTATATGAAGCGCAAATATGCATTTTGTGGGTTATTAGCCTCATTTTCTGTTGTTTATTATACTTCTAATTGTGCTAGAAACCAATTGTACTGTTTTGTTTCTTTTATTTTATTATTTAGTTGTTTTGGTTTAGTCCTTGTTCTTGTTGTCTTTGTTTCTTTTCATTCTCCACTTGTCCTCAGTCAGCACTTGTTTACCTGCCACGCCCATTTCCACCTGCCAGCAATTGTAATCACTCACCTGCCCACTTCCCATAGTTATCCTGTCTTTAAAACCCGGTCATCTCCTCCACTTACTCGCTGGTTCACTGTTGCTGTTTGCTTGTCGCTTCATGCATTGTCTTCATGCATTGTCTGGTTGTCCCTCTCGTCTTGTGTCTGGTTTGCTTGTGTCTCTAGTCTCCTATGGTTCTCATTTCCTTGCCTTGCCTTGCCTCGCCTTTTTGTATTTGCTTAGGATTTTTGTTACATTTAGTTTTGCTGCCCCGTCAGCTTTTTGTTTTCTTGTTCTTTTGTTTAAAAATTTTTGTTTTTTTATAATGAGTCTGCACTCTGGGTTCATCTCATTCTTCACCGTTCCTGACAAGATTCTGCATTGATGATGGTAGAGTCTGACCGCTGTGCAAAGCCTTCTCCAGCACATTCAAAAGATTCTCAATGGGGTTAAAGTCTGGACTCTGTGCTGGCCAATCCATGTGTAAAATTTATGTCTTGTGCTCCCTGAACCACTCTTTCACAGTTTGAGCCCGATGAATCCTGGCATTGTCATCTTGGAATATGCCTGTGCCATCAGGGAAGAAAAATTCCATTGATAGAATAACCTGATCATTCAGAATATTCAGGTAGTCAGCTGACCTCATTCTTTGAGCACATACTGTTGCTGAACATAGACCTGACCAACTGCAGCATCCCCAGATCATAGCACTGCCCCCACAGGCTTGTACAGTAGGCACTAGGCATGATGGATGCAACACTTCACCTGCCTCTCTTCTTACCCTGATGCACCCATCACTCTGGAACAGGGTAAATCTGGACTCATCAGACCACATGACCTTCTTCCATTGCTCCAGAGTCCAGTCTTTATGCTCCCTAGCAAATTAAAGCCTTTTTTTCTGTTAGCCTCACTTATTAGTGTTTTTCTTAAGGCTACACAGCTTTTCAGTCCCAATCCTTTGAGTTCCCTTTCACATTGTGCGTGTGGAAATGCTCTTACTTTCACAATTAAATGTAGCCTGGAGTTCTACTGTTGTTTTTTCTTCAATTTGATTTCACCAAACATTCAGGTGATTGCTGATCATTATCATTCTGAATTTTTTTACGGCCACATTTCTTCCTGGAAGACTATGGGTCCCCATTATCCTTCCAGTTTTTAATAATGCGTTGGACAGTTCTTAACTTAATTTTAGTAGTTTTTGCAATCTCCTTAGATCTTTTCTCTGCTTGATGCATGTCAATGATTTGACCCTTCTCAAACAGACTGACATCTTTTCTATGACCACGAGATGTGTCTTTTGACATGGTTGTTTAAGAAATGAGAAGCAACTCATTGCACCAGTTGGGGTTAAATAACTTGTTGCCAGCTGAAACATAATCGCCTCCCTGGGCTGCCACCTTATCATGGTAGAGGGGTTTGAGTGTCCCAATGATCCTAGGAGCTATGCTATCAGGGGCTACATGCCCTAGTAGGGTCACCCAAGGCAGACAGGTCCTAGGTGAGGGATCAGACAAAGTGCAGCCCAAAGACCCCTTGTGATGAGACAAAATATTGGACACAGTGTTCCCTCGCCCGGACGCGGATCACCGGGGCCCCACCCTGGAGCCAGGCCTGGAGGTGGGGCACGTTGGCGAGCGCCTGGTGGCCGGGCTTTCGCCCATGGAGCCCGGCCGGGCATAGCCTGAAGAGCAGACATGGGTCCCCCTTCCCATGGGCTCACCACCTATGGGAGGGGCCAAAGGGGTCGGGTGCAACGTGGGATGGGTAGTGGCTGAAGGCAGGAACCTTGGCAGTCTGATCCTTGGCTACAGAAGCTGGCCCTCGGGATGTGGAATGTTACCTCTCTGGTGGGGAAGGAGCCTGAGCTGGTGTGTGAGGTTGAGAGGTTCCGGCTGGAAATAGTCAGGCTCACCTCAATGCACGGCTCTGGGTCTGGAACCAGTCTCCTTGAGAGGGGTTGGACACTCTTTCAGTCTGGAGTTGCCCACGGTGAGAGGCGTTGTCGTTTCATCTGATCTGTAGCCGCATGTTTTGGACACTGTGAAGAGAGGGGTGGAGGTGTCAACTGACCACTACCTGGTGGTGAGTTGGCTCCGATGGTGACGGAGGATGCTGGTCAGACCTGGCAGGCCCAAACGTATTGTGAGGGTCTGTTGGGAACATCTGGCGGAGTCTCCTGTTAGGCGGATCTTTAACTCCCACCTCCGGGAGAACTTCAAATATGTTTCGGGGGAGGCAGGGGACATTGAGTCCGAGTGGGCCACGTTCCGTGCCTCCATTGTTGAGGCGGCTTATCGGAGCTGTATCACCTCCCTTCTCGATCGTGGCGGTGATACAGCGCACCATCAGGGATCTCATGCAGGGCACTCAGCAGCAGCCACTGGTAATCAGCACACCTAGGAAAGTAGCGAGAGAAACAAAGAGAGACATCGCCAGGCCCTTCTACTTCCTGAAGATGTCGGTAAACGAGCTGTCCCAGGGGCTGTCCAACCCAGAGTGTTCATGCATGGTTTTGCTGAGGGTCCTCAGTCCCTCCAGCGCCTTGGTCACGGACCTGTCCGGTGCTGTATTGTTGGGAATAAAAGTACAACACATATCTCCAAACATAGCGCCTACTCCCCCCTTTTTAGCTAGGAGCATGTTTAAGGCCATTCTATTTTGTACTGCCATTAAAGAGGTGGGTGCTAGTCACTCTGAGAGTCTCTAGTTAAGTTGGTGAGTCTCACAATGTTGTAATGGACGCACTAGGGGCCGTGTGGGGACTGTTCTGGTCTCTGGTCATCCCACCCTGGTTCTCTTGCACCAGATCAGCAAAACCTGCGGCTAGAGCTGGCAGGTTAATGAAAATGTGCTTTATACTCACTTGTCGTGTCCTCTCTCGCTGTTCATGGCCGACCTGCTGATGGTCTGTCGGTCAGTCAGCAGCTCATATAGAGTGCCACCTGTCCCTGAATTAACTGAACTCTCAATAGACATCAAAAGATAGGTAATGCATCCAACCAATTCAAATTTCTTCTTAAGGAATTACTTTAAATCTATTTTTCTTTTCATTATTGGTTTGAAATCTAAGTAGATTTTATGGTTTATTTCTAAACAAAGTAATAAAGCTGGTAATTTCAAATAAGCAAGTTTTAAGATGTAAATTTAGAGCTATAGTTTGTTGTTCATCAAACTCGGAAATGAGCTGTAAAATATGTAGACACATAACTGGCAATAAGTTTTAGTGGTGTT
>NW_023665766.1:68772-75586 GCF_001649575.2 Kryptolebias marmoratus | reverse complement strand
GTTGTTCAAATCCTTGTCTTGTAAGAGTCGTTTTCTGACGGTTTCCACTGCTTCTGATGTAGGTATGCAAGTGAAAAGAGAAGTAACATCAAATGATACCAGAGTTTCTCCTGGAGCTAGCTTCAAATGTTGAATTTTGTTGGCAAAGTCAACAGAGTTCTTGATGTGATGGGGTGTGTTTCCAACAAGGGGAGCTAAAATACAAAACTCAAATAAATACTTGCATACCTACATCAAATGTGGTATCAAATGGCAGTTAGCTTTTCCTTCCCGAGCTTACTTTACAAATTATAACGTTGCGTCTTATGAAGCGCCTTTGAGTTAGCACCGTCCTGGCAAGTTTTGCCTCGGCCCACTTGCTGAGAGAGACGGCAGAGCCACGCTGGCGGGACGTCGGGATCGAAGCACGCGGATGGGGCAGAGCGTGGATGCTTGGAACCCGTTGACAACTGCTTGCAGTTCTAGTTTACATTGCACTTTGTATAATAGCTTGAGCTAGCTATTTGATGCATGGAAGTCATGTTGTGGCCAGGGAGCAGAACTGAAGACATGAGTCAACATTTCTTTACTCTGTTACTTGTTTTACTCGTCAAGCGTTTCCAGATGATTCAAATGAAGCATTCTCCTTTGATAGGAGAAATTTTCGGAAAAAGCATACTTTTCTAAGTGCTGTTTGTGAAGATTCTAGGGTGTTGTGCTCTTTTGCAGTTCCTTGGTGTTGGTGGAGATAATTGCTGTCAGCTGTTGGCATTCCAGCTGATCACCACTAGGTGGGTATTTAAGCTCCAGCCTTGCCTGAACTTGACGCTGGACCGGGGTTTTCGGCTGCACAGGTACCAACCGGGTTGCTCAACTTTGAGAAGTGACAGTATTTTGGTTGATGGTCCAGGAGGTAGGATTTTAACTTTTGGTGGATCGCATAAGCTGTACATTGAATGTATCAACATGACTTCTGCATCAGGAGGGAATAGTGGAAATGAAATGAAATGGAATGTATGATAGCGAGGTTGTCAAAAATGAAGAGAGCACTTAGGAGAAGACAAGAAAGAGCTAGAAGTTGGTCAGATGAGAGTAAGACAACAGCTGAAGTTAACAAAAAATCAAAAACAAACAATTGGGCAAGTCAACAGGAGCAAAAGGATCAAACTATGGAAGTGGAATTCAAAGTTATAGTGGAATTTAATCAAGATGGGGGAAATATTCATCCGATAAAACTGACAAAAGCAATAGAAGAAGAAATAGGGAAAATTAAAACGGCAAAGATCATGAGTAACAAAAGTGTTAATATATGCATTTAACAGGTCACAACAAGAAAATTAAAAATAATTAAAATGAAACATTTCATGGGGGAAAAAATTAAAACATATCGCAGGATCATTAGCAAGACTGAGAGGAGTATTATCTGGAGTTCATTTTGAAATGTCAATGGAGGATGTCAAACAAGAAATCAAAGGAGGGAAGATAACAGACGCGACTACGATAAAGAGCAAAAGAGAAGGAGTGGACACTATGTCAGTGATTCTGCACTTTGAAAAGATTAGGCCAGAATATATTCAGCTGGGATATATAAACTATAGAGTTAAAGTACATCCCTAAACCCATTAGATGCTTTACATGCCAGAGAATGGGACACATTGCAAAGGAATGTAAGGAAAAGTTATGTGTGCAAGATGTGGAGGTCCACATGAATGTGGAAAATGTGGCAAAGATGCCAAAACAAAATGTGGAGGAGAGCACAGCACGACAAATGGTGGATGTATAGTAGAGAGAAGCCAGAGAAGCTAAAAAAAAATCAAAATAGTAGAAAGAGTCTCATATGCTGAAGCACTAAAAAGGGTAAGAATTTATGTGTCATATCATCAACGTTACAGTGCAAATGAAGAAGAAGAGTGAAAAAATAAAGGCAATGGTAACGGCAGCAGGTAGATTTTTGGATATGAAAGAAATCCAAGCAGATCAAATCCACACCATTCGGCTGCCACTGAAAATGCAGAAAATACCCAGGAGTAGGATTCAAACACTTTTAATGGTTTTACATATTCTTCAATGGAATGCCAGGAGTTTAATAGCCAATGGACAAGAATTTAAAAGATTTATTTATGAATTATAAATAATTCCAGAGACGTGTACAGGAGACATGGTTAAAACTTTAGTTAAATTTTAAAATTCCAGGATTCAGCGTAGAAAGACAAGATAGAAGTAATGGTAGTAGAAAAGGATGTGCCATTTTCATTAAAGATGAATCGGCACAAAAAACCCATTGTCCAAAGGAATTGAGTGTATCAATATAGAAATATGTAATTTGAGGAAATACTAATATTATTAATTTCTATAATCCATGTAAAAAAACTTGATAGTGAAATGTTTAGGGAAATAGCATAGGTGAGAATTATGGTGTGGTGATTTCAACACTCATAATAGTCTTTGGGGTAGCAGGAATACAGACCATAATGGTATTATAGTTGAAAAAGGTTAAGGTTTGCCTTAATAATGGACAAGGTACAAGAGTAAATGTACATAAGGGTACAGTTTCATATCTAGATGTTACATTAATATCCGATTGTTTTGTAAGTTCATGTGAATGGGATATCAGGCAGGTTTCTACATTAGGAAGTGATCATTTTCCTGTGAGCATGATATTAAATCACTGTAAAAACAGACAAGAAGATTTAATAATAACAAGTTGGCGCTTTAATAAAGCTAATTGGCAAAAATTTTAAACAAATTGTGAGGAAACAAGTCACTTGTTAACATTAGAAGGTAGCATAGAAGAGTATACCAAGCAGGTAACAGAACATATTTTTCACGCCGCAAATTCTAGCATTCCAAAAATAAAAAAAGTAGTTCCTTGGTGGAAAGATGAATGTAGTAGAGCAGTTAAAGAGTGCAACAAGGCATTTAAAATATTAGGGAAAAATTTAACAATAGAAAACCTTATTGAATATAAGAGGAAAAGAGCAATGGCTCAAAAAAATATTAAGGATGCAAAAAAGAAAACATGGAGAGAATATTGTTCTACAATTGGTTCAGAAATTAAATTACAAAATGTTTGGTCAATGTTTAGGAAAATGAATGGAAGAAGGAATTACGTTAAAATACCAGCTTTAGTTCGTGGTCAGGACATAAAAATGCTAAATAAAGAGAAGGCCGATTTGATGGGAGAGACATTTGCTGCAGTTCATAGTAGCAAACATCTTACAGACATACATAGACAGCAGAAGATTCAAAAGCTTAAAAAACAAAGATATACTAAAGAAGAGTCAAAAATATGTATCAACACTATATATGAATATAGCGTTGAAAGAACTTAAAACAGTGTTAAAAGGTACAGGTTACTGAGTTCCTAGGGAGGATCAGTCATGTTATGCTATGTTTCGAAAGATTCTGGAAACTTCATTAGAACTAATACTAAAATTATTTAATAAAATATGGAAAGAAGGTATAATTCCAAATAGATAGAAGAGGGCAACAATACTACCATTTAATAAGCCAGGGAAAGATCCTAGTAACCCAAATTGTTTTAGACCAATAGCCTTAACATCACATTTAAGTAAATGGATGGAGAAAATAATTGACAAGCTTGGTGGAACCGGATTCAGCTCAGGCAGACAACAGCAAAGTTTTAAGATGTTTATTAAAACCACTAAGCTAAAAGGAACACTAGTTCCCAGGACTGTGCTCTGTTCGTGGAGCAGGATGGAACTCAGAGCAGGTAAGTCTGCTGAGGGTCGAGAGTGGGGAGTGGCAGAGTCCTTTCGCAAAGTGTTTAGACGAGAGGGAGAGTCCAGGGACAGGTGAGAGGTCAGAACCAGGAGATCAGAGGTAGATAGCCAGATCCAGAAAAGGGCATAGTCCAGAATGGAGAAGCGAGGTCGGTTACAGTGAGTCAGAGTCTGTGGAGGTGTCAGGCAAGGAGCATGCAAGGAGCGAAGATCGAGAGTCAGGCGAGGGTTCGAGATCGTGGAGGCAGGCATGGACTGTGAAAACTACTAGGATAAATCGTTCAATAATCTGGCAATGACTGTGAGTTGGTGGCTTAAGTACTGGCAGGAACAGGTGAAGATGATCATGATTGCTGTGGCTTGAGATCCGGAGGCGTGGCATGTACTGCTAGACTGTGGAAAGTTACTCGAGAGACTGTGGCATGGAAGCAGGAGGTGTGACAGAAGCAGTGGAACTGTGTCAATAATAGTAAATAGATTGGAGTATGTCCTTGAACATAAGAAATTAATTAATGACTATTAATGTGGGTTTAGAGCGGGTCGATCAACAGTAGATGCATTAGCTAGAGTTAGTAATGATATAGAAAAAAACGGAAAAAAAATGAAAGAAGTAATGGTTACAGTATTGTTTGATATAGAAAAAGCTTATGACTCATTATGGAGAGAAGGTTTACTTATTAAACTAAGTCAGATGGGAATAGAAGGAAAGATGTATAACTGGATAGCAAGTTTCTTGAAAGATATAATAATAATAATAAAGATATAAAATTATTAATATTATGAATAATGACATTTTCTCTAATTTTGATAGAAGTATAAAGTATGCACTATATGCAGATGATGGGGCTATATGGACGAGGAAGAAATGTAAAATGTGTTAGAAAACATTAAGAAAGCAATTAGTAAAGTAGAAAAATGGTCTTATAAGTGGGGTTTCAAATGATCAACAAGCAAGTCTTGTTATGTGATAATTTCTAAAAAGAGGAAAATTAATATAGGATCAATAACATTATATGGTCAACCTTTAGAAAGAGTAACAGAATTCAAATATCTAGGATTATGGTTGAAAAGTACATATACATGGAAAACACATAAGGAGTATTTAGAAACAAAATGTAAGAAAGTGATCAATCTTTTGAAAGCTGTGACTGGAAATCATTGGGGTGCAGATAGACAGTCTTTATTAAACATATATAGGGCTCTCATGAGATCAATAGATTATAGCAGTATTGTATATGGAGCAGCAGCTAAAAATATATTACGGAAGGTAGATAAATTACAGCACAGGACATTACGTATATGTACAAGAGCAGTGAAAACTACACCCATTAATGCTATTCTAATAGCATTAAAAACCCCTCTAGACATCAGAAGAATTAAATTATCATTAGTATACTGGTTTAAAATTAAAGGAAGTAAGGAAGATAATATCTAATATTTTACAAAAGTGTTGGTGTTGGGAATATTCAAAATTCCAGAGGAATGGATTCGTATGGATTGTGGACAAATGGGCTAAAATATATGGATTAGAGCATAAATAAATAGCTTTGTTTAATCCAATTAGTACTATTCCAACATGGCTGTATCCTGAAGTAAATATAGATATGAGACTGCTTGAAATGAAAAAGGATTGGAATTTAAATGAAGTAGGGCTAAAAACAGAGGCATACGTAAGAAATTTATATTTCAATTTGTCATGGTCGGTGGAGACGGAGACGAACCCAGAGTGCAGACTCATTTTCAAAACAAAAACTTATTTATTAAATAAAGAAAATAAACAAAAACGAACAGCTGACGTAGCAGCAACTCAAACAGAACCAAAATCCAAAAGAATGGCAGGGCAAGGCAAGGCAACAAGGAACCATGGCACAGAGAACAACAGCAACCAACAAACAATGAACCGACAGGGTGTGGGAGAAGTGACCGGGTTTTTAAACACTGAGGGTGACAAGGTAAGTAGAAACAGGTGAGTGGGAATAATGACTGACAGGTGGAGATGGGCGTGTCAAGGAAGGCAAAAGAGTGACGGAGGAGTGAATACTGACAGCAAAACAAACAGGAAAAAAACAAACTGAAACAATGACTCAAAACAACAACAAGATAATAAAGATAAACTAAAAACAACAAAACCCAAATCCTCTCAGTACTCCCCTGTCAAGGGACGTCCCCTGACGTCCTTAAAACAAAAGAAAACCTAGCCAGGAGGGTGGTGGTGGGGAAAACAAAAACGCAGGATGGAGGGCATAAACAAAACAAGTTCATAAAACAAAAAACCGACCAGGCAAACGGCCTGGGGAACAAAACAAGACAAAAAAAATTCCCAAAAATACCAGAGAGCAACCGTGGCATAAACCAAGCAGGCCTGGGTGAGGCTGGCGTGAGCCAAGCAGGCTTGGGCGAGGCAGACATGGACCAAGCAGGCGAGAGCCAGGCAGACGTGGACCAAGCAGGCGAGAGCCAGGCAGATGTGGACCAAGCTGGCGAGAGCCAGACAGACGTGGACCAAGCAGGCGAGAGCCAGGCAGGCGAGACGAAGCGGGGCGAGGTGTAGTCCGAGCCCCTCGACGTGGCTTAGCGGGGCAAGGCGTCAACCAAGGCCCTCGTCGTGGCTTAGCGGAGCGAGGCGTCGTCCGAGAGGAGCGAGGCGTCCTGCTGGACCCTCAGTGTGACGGAGCTGGGCGAAGCGATGACCCTCGGCGTGACGGAGCTGGGCGAAGCGACGACCCTCGGCGTGGCTGACTGAGGAGAGGCGTCTGTCCAGACCCTCGATGTGGCTGACTGAGACGAGGAATCGGTCCAGACCCTCGGCGTGGCTGACTGAGGCGAGGCGTCCTTTCGAACCCTCGACGTGGCGAAGCGGAGCAAGGCGTCCATCCTGACCCTTGACATGGCGAAGCAGTAAGAGGCATCCTTCCGGACCCTCGACGTAGCGTAGCAGAGAGGACAGCGGCATCGGCTTGACCCGTCATCGGGACTGTGCAGGTGGCGGTGTTTGCTTGGTCTGCCAGTGGAGTTGTGGCGGCGGTGTAGGCTTGACCGGCTGGTGGAGTTGTGGCTTCATCCGCGA
Source organism: Kryptolebias marmoratus (assembly GCF_001649575.2). NCBI lineage: Eukaryota > Metazoa > Chordata > Actinopteri > Cyprinodontiformes > Rivulidae > Kryptolebias > Kryptolebias marmoratus. Next base: position 68,797 of record NW_023665766.1, on the reverse strand, counting down.
CAAATGTGGAGTGTCGCAGCCGACC
>NW_023665766.1:67120-68672 GCF_001649575.2 Kryptolebias marmoratus | reverse complement strand
GCCGACCCCCACTGAGACACTGGATGGCGGAGCGTCGTCCCGGCCGACCCCCACTGAGACACTGGACGGTGGGACGTCGTCTCGGCCGACCCCCACTGAGACACTGGATGGTGGAGCGTCTTCCTCACCGACCCCCACAGGAACGCTGACCGGCAGAGAGGTGTCGCCGTCCCCCTCAGGAATGCTGACCGGCAGAGAGGCATCACCGACCCCCTCAGGAATGCTGACTGACTTTATGGATTTGGAGTATGGTGCTCGGGACTACGCAGAGGGCGCAGGGAGATCCCAGGGCTCGGCAGAGGGCGCAGAGAGGTCCCAAAACTTGTCAGAGGGCGCAGGGAGGTCCCAGGGCTCGGCAGAGGGCGCAGGGAGCAGTACTGGAGAGGCTGAGGGTTCTTGTATGTCGTTGAGTAGATGACAGAAAGTGACCAAGATGTCTCGGTAAGAGGGGAGGGTAAGCAGCAATTCTTTGGAAGATAATGTCTATATGACCAGAGAATAAACGAAACATCGGTGGGGAATGTCCGTGGATCCTGATATTGAATTGAGTAGTTGGGTGTATGTACCTTGAAAGTCCGTTATTTCCTGTTGAAGCTTAAGACAAGTTGGGAGGTCGGGAAATGGCCAGTCAGAGGGTGAAACAGAGTCCGGGTTGAAGATGTTTTTTGCTGTGGGCGGTGAGGAAATTTCCGTAGCCGATGATGAGACTGAGGTGGCTGCGGTCCGACCCACCGGAGAGGCTGTGGTGGCGGTGGTCCGACCCACCGGAGAGGCTGTGGTGGTGGTGGTCTGACCCACCGGAGTGGCTGTGGTGGTGGTGGCGGTCCGACCCACCGGAGAGGCTGTGGTGGCGGCCACCGCTGGCTTCCTCTTTTTCTGACGGCGGTTCCCCGATACTGGAGAGTTTGGTCCTTTAAAAAAGGCGAGCGGGTGCTCCTCCCGCAGCTCGGCCAGGATCTGACTCTTCTCCTCTGGGGTGAGGGTAACGCCGACAAAGGAGTCTGCAGAGTTCTGGTATGGTCGGTTCATTCTGTCATGCTGGGTGGAGATGAAGACGAACCCAAAGTGCAGACTCATTTTCAAAACAAAAACTTATTTATTAAATAATAATAAATAATAATAATACATTTTATTTCAAGGCGCCTTTCTGGCACTCAAGGACACCGTACAAAGAATAAAATCAGCAGTAACAGAAAATAAGATGTAACAATGAAAGAAAGAAAAGAAAAAGAAAGTAAATAAAAATAAATAAGAAAAGACAATGTATAAAATCAATATAAAATCAGGCAAACAATTGTGTCAGGTGGAAAAAGCAGATCTAAAAAGGTGTGTTTTGAGTTCTGATTTGTATTGTGAGATTGACTTTATGTTTCTAATGTGATGTGGTAACGAGTTCCAAAGTCGGGGAGCAGAGCGACTGAAGGCTCTGCTCCCCATGGTGGTGAGACGGGCGGAGGGGACAGTCAAAAGGATGGAGGAGGATGATCTGAGGGAGCGAGAGGGAATGGCAATATGAATAAGATTTGAAAGATATGGGGGGGAGAGATTGTAA
>NW_023665766.1:63416-66624 GCF_001649575.2 Kryptolebias marmoratus | reverse complement strand
GGACAGAGCCCTGGGGAACTCCTGATGTGACAGATGAAGGCTCAGAAGTGAAGGTTTTGATCCGGATGAACTGAGTGCGGCAGGAGAGATATGATTTAAACCAGTTTAGAGGAGTCTGAGTGATACCAATAGAGGAAAGTCTGTTGAGTAGGGTGGCATGGCAGATGGTGTCAAACGCTGCACTCAGGTCGAGGAGGATGAGGATGGACAGCAAGCCGGAGTCAGCTGCCAAGAGGAGGTCATTGGTGATTTTTATGAGGGCTGTTTCTGTACTGTGGAGGGGACGAAAACCAGACTGAAACAGTTCATACAGGTTGTTGTTGGATAGATAAGTGTGAAGTTGGGATGCTACTGTCTTTTCAAGAATCTTGGAGATGAAAGGCAAGTTGGAGATAGGACGGAAATTATTGAGATTATGGTGATCAGCGCCAGGTTTTTTCAAGATAGGAGTTATGGCAGCAATTTTAAATGATGCAGGAACTGTTCCGGTGGAGAGAGAGGAGTGAATAATGGCAGAGATGAGAGGGAGTATAGATAGGGCACAGGCTTTAACCAGGACTGTTGGAAGAGGGTCGAGCAAACAGGTGGTCAACTTGGACTTGTTGATGAGGCTTGTGATTTCTGAAGTCGTCGGGAGCTCGAAGGAAGAGAAGGAGTGGGCTGGAGGAGAAAGTTCAAGAATAGGACAGGGGGAGGGTTGTGAGCTGAGATGCTGGTGGATCTTAACAATTTTACTGTCAAAAAATGACATGAGGGAATTACAAAATTGAGTTGAACACAGATGTGAAGGTAGGGAGTCCGGGGCTTGGGTGATGTTCTTGTAGAGGGAGAATATTGACTTGGTGGAGCCTTCATTTGAACAAATTAAACCAGTGTAGTAGGAGGATTTGGCTAGATTGATACAGTCCTTGTAATGCAATATGTGAGTTTTGTAAATGTCTTTATGAACAACCAGTCGAGTTTTCCGGTGGAGCCTTTCAAGTTGCCGTCCTTTAGCCTTCATGAGCCGAAGTTCTGGAGTAAACCAGGGCGCAGAGCGAACAAAAGAAACAGATCTGGTTTTTAGCGGAGCAAGAGAGTTGAGTATTGAGTGAAGACCAGTGTTGTAATATGAGACCAAGTCATCAAGGGTGGTTGAATCTAGAGTTGAATATAGATTGTCCATGAGAGAATAAAGAAAATAAACAAAAACAAACAGCTGACGTGGCAGCAACTCAACAACAAGATAATAAAGATAAACTAAAAACAACAAAACCCAAATCCTCACACAATTACCCTAAAATATACTGGCTCAAAAAAACAAAAAAGGGTATGTGGGAATAGGAATATTTATTCCAGAGTTCAAAATATGTATTTCCAAGCAGTTATCAGATAATCTGTCCGTATATATAGCTGAGATGGTGGCAGTCATATTAAGCTTACAATGCATGGAAGAGGTTCGACCAAACAGGGTGGTGGTGTGCTCAGATTCTAAAGCAACAATAGAGAATATAGAGAGAAAAGGAAATAATAGGAAAGATTTACATTTAGATTTAGATCATTATTCTCAAGAAAGACTCTCCTTTCTCTAAACTAACCGCCCTGTACCCGAAACTCACCTCGCTCCTTCATGCCGTTGCAGATCCTCCTGGGTGTTCCTCTGCTGTAAAAAATTCCACCTGTAAATAAAAACACCTACCTTTTTAAGTTGTCTCCGTGTCTGGTTCTCTGCACCGTTCCTACGACAAACTCAGGTTCTTGTCAGGAGTTAAAGACAATGAAACGGCAGATAAATTGGCAAAAAAGGCTTTAGAGGGAATGATAACAATTACGATTCCTATTGGAAAAGGGGAAGGTAAATCAATTAAATAAAGAAATAAAACTATGGCAAAAAAAGGTGGAATGAAGATGAGTAAGGAAGGTATTTATATAAAATACAAAAATTTGTGTTGGTTAAGAATATTAAAGAGAGAAACAGAAGGGAAGACATAATGATGAGATTAATGGTAGGCCACACATATTTGAAAGATATTTTATGTTTAATAGGAAGAAAAACCTGTTAGGTTTTGTAATTAGTTTGTTGTCTTCGTGTTTCTGTTTGAGTTTATTGTTTATTTTATTCAGTTATTTTTGTTAGTTTGGTTCTTGTTTTTTTGTCTTTGTCTCTCGTGTCTGTGTTTGTTTTCATCTACCTCTCCCCAATTTTGTCATCTGTTTACCTGCCACGCCCATCTTCATCTGCCTGTAATTATGATCACTCACTTGTGCCCACTTACCTCATTATCCTCTGTGTTTAAAACCCGGTCACTTTCTCCACTACTCCGTCGGATCATTGTTCATTTGTCATCATTCTGTGTTCCTGTTTTATGTCCTCAGAGTCTTGTTCCGTCCATTCCCGTGTTTTATGTATGCACCTGGATTTAGTTTATGTTTAAGTTTCGCTGCCTTGTCAGCTTTTGTTTCTGTATTAATAAATTAGTTTTTCTTTAGTTTCTAGTATGACTCTGCTCTCTGTGTTCGCCTCCGTCACCGCCATACATGACAGAATGATCCAACCACAAAGGAATCCAGCAGACTCCACCGCCGGACTTACCCTCTCTTCGGAGCAGAAGGCCAGGATCGTGGCTGAGTTGCGGAAGGAGCACCCGTTCGGCTTCCTGGAATGGCCCTTGTCTTCTGCAGCAGTTCCCCCGGATCTCGTGGGCGCCGTCAGTGAGGGAGTGCACCAGCTGCAGCAGCTCCCACATCCCCACCGTTGGGTCAGCGGCCCAACGCCACTACAGCTTCTCCGGTGTTCAGCGACCCGACACCAGTACAGCTTCTCCGGTGGGTCAGCGGACCGACGCCATTTACCGTTTCTCCGGTGGGTCAGCAGTCTGACGCTATTTCAACTTCTCCAGTGGGACCTCCCTGTGTCTCCAAGAGTGTTAGGAACGGGGGAGACGATGGCGAACCCAGAACGCAGACTGGTTTAAGAAGGACAAAAACTAATTTATTAAACTAAAGAAACAAAATGAAAACAAACAGCTGACGAGGCAGCAACTTAAAAGAACAAAAAACCAAACAACGGTGGGCAGAACAACAAGGAGACAAGGTACGGAGCATGGCAGCTAACGGCAAACAAAAAACAATGAACCAGCGACTAGTGGAAGAGATGACCGGGCATTTAAAGTGCTGAGGATAATCAGGTAAGTGGAGACAGGTGACAAGATTAACAGGCTTTGACAGG
>NW_023665766.1:61673-62581 GCF_001649575.2 Kryptolebias marmoratus | reverse complement strand
CCCGGGCGCCGCCCACGGCGGAGCAAGAGTTCTGGAGGGCGGCCCGAGCGCCGTCCTCGGCGGAGCAAGAGTTCAGACGGGCCGCCCAGGCGCAACAGGCGAGAGCCCGGCTGACGTGGACCAAGCAGGCGCGAGCCAAACTGACGTGGACCGAGCAGGCGAGAGCCAAACTGACGTGGACCGAGCAGGCGAGAGCCAAACTGACGTGGACCAAGCAGACGAGAGCCGGGCTGACGTGGACCAAGCAGGCGAGAGCCGGGCTGACGTGGAGCAAGCAGGCGAGAGCCGAGCTGACGTGGACCAAGCAGGCGAGAGTCGAGCTGACGTGGACCAAGCAGGCGAGAGCCGGGCTGACGGGGTGCAGCGCAAACCTCACAACGTGGCTGAGCTGAGCGAAGCGCCAATCCCGACCCTCGGTGGAGCAGTGCAGAGCGAGGCGTCGACCCAGACCCTCGGGGGAGCAGCGCAGAGCGAGGCGTTGAACCAGACCCTCGGTGGAGCAGAGCGGAGCGAGGCGTCCCCATGGACCCTCGGCGGAGAAGAACGGAGCGAGGCGTCCCCATGGACCCTCGGCGGAGAAGAACGGAGCGAGGCATCCCCCTGGACCCTCGGCTTAGCAGAGCGGAGCGAGGCGTCCCCATGGACCCTCGGCTTAGCAGAACACAGTCACGGCCGACCCCCACTAAGACACGGAATGGTGAGGCGTCGTTGTCACGGCCGACCCCCACTGAGACACAGGATGGTGGAGCATCGTCGTCCCTGCCGACCCCAACGGAGACACCGGATGGTGGTGGAGCGTCGTCCCTGCCGACCCCAACGGAGACACCGGATGGTGGAGCGTCGTCCCTGCCGACCACCACGGAGACACCGGATGGTGAGGCGTCGTCCCTGCCCACCCCAACGGAGAC
>NW_023665766.1:27018-59856 GCF_001649575.2 Kryptolebias marmoratus | reverse complement strand
ATAATCAGGTAAGTGGAGACAGGTGACAAGATTAACAGGCTTTGACAGGTGTGAGTGGGCGTGACAGGAATGCAGAGGGAGAAATAGACTGAGGAGGAATGAGGAAGTGAAAAAACACGAGAACAGAAACTAAAACACAAACCAATAAACTAAAACAGAAGTAAAACAAAACACAGGAAAAAACCCAAATCACCACAGAGAGGCTCGCAGATGGCGACACCTCCCTCCCTGCCTCTGAGAAGGTCGCAGATGGCGAAGCCTCTTTCCCAGCCTTTGAGAGGGCCGCAGATGGCGACGCCTCTCGCCCAGCTTCCACGCCTCAACCTCCTCTGGACGCCTCCACAGCTTTTTCAGCCAGTCATCATGGGTCTCCAGTTCTGGACCATTTCTCCGCCCGCATGAGGGCCTCAGGGATTTCACCCACTGAGCTCTTGGACGTTTCCTCACAAATCAACAGGCTCCTCTCTTCCTCTAAAACTAACACAGACTCCAAATACCACCTATCATATTGTTGAAAAAATTCTCCTTTCCCATCCAGGACTCATCTGTCTGTCAGAATACTCCCAACTTTTTCTTACTATTACTATCACAAACGGACAATTAACCAATCTACCCATAGCTCATCAGTCTAGATCCACCTAATCTCCTGTGCCGCACACTGCATCCCCTGTGCCGCTCACCCTGCGCCTTCAGTCCCTCCAGCAGCGCCTTCAGTCCCTCCAGCAGCGCTTTCAGTCCCTCCAGCGCCGCCTGCAGCATCTTCAGTCCCTTCAGCGCTGCCTGCAGCGTTTTCGAAGTCTGCCAAGTCTTCCTCCGGGAGTGGTGTTGTCGACGCCTCTCACTCGGCCTCTGAAGAGGTTGGCAATGACGACGCCCTCGAGCCTTCTGGGTCTCCCCAAGGGTCCCGCTCCGCCGAGTTGTTGCATACCTTTTTGATAGCTCAGTCTAAGCCCTCGCACGTTAGTGATTAACCAAGATTAAGATTTTGTTCTCACCTGTTCTTATGCTCCTGCAGACCTAGTGCCTTCCAAGAGTTGTTCAGCAAGCTCAGCTCCTCCATCTAAGTAAAACCTGGGAAACCAGCTTACCTCAACCCTGCTACTTGGATTTTGCTCAGGACTTGCAACCTAACTACTGCTCTGGCCTGCCACTCTCCACCAATGCCACAAGCCTTGACTTTGCCACAACAACTAGAACTGGGGATCCTCCTCCCTTTCCCTTCGACTATCCGACGGACCCTCCTCTCCAGAACCCCCGAATAGACCTTACAAGGGAGGCTTAAGAGTATGATCCCTTTGTAATTGGAACACACTCTCCAATCCCTCTTTTTGAATAAGGGGATCACCACCCCGGTCTGCCAATCCAGGGGAACTGCCCCCGATGTCCACGCAATATTGCAGAGTCAGGTCAGCCAACACAACCCCACAACGTCCAGATCCTTAAGGAACTCCGGGCGAATCTCATCCACCCCCGAAACCTTGCCACCGAGGAGCTTTTTAACCACCTCAGTGACCTCAGCACAGGAGATTGGAGAGCCCGACCCAAAGTCCCCAGGCTCCGCCTCCTCAATGGAGGACGTGCTGGTGGGATTTAGGAGGTCTTTGAAGTACTCTGCCCACCGACCCACGACATCCCGAGTCGAAGTCAGCAGCACACCACCCCCACTATAAACAGTGTTGGTGCTGTACCGCTTTCCCCTCCTGAGATGCCGTATAGTGGACCAGAATCGCCTCAAAGCCGTGTGGAAGTCTTTTCTCCATGGCCTCACCGCTCGGGTTCATATCGAGTGAGGAAGGGGGGGGTCTCCCAACCACATCCCTCCAGGTCTCACTGTCATTTCTCAAGTGACCGTTGAAGTCCCCTAGCAGAACAAAGGAGTCACCAGGAAGGGCACTCTCAAGTACTCCCTCCAAGGACTCCAAAAAGGGTGGGTAATCTGAACTGCTGTTCAACACATAAGCACAGACAACAGTCAGGACCCATCCCCCCCACACATAGGGAGAGGGAGACTACCCTCTCGTTCATTGGGGTAAACCCCAACGTACAGGCCCCAAGATGGGGGGCAATAAGTATGCCCACTCCTGCTCTGTGCCTCTCACCGGGGGTAACTCCAGAGTGAAAGAGTGTCCAACCCCTCTCAAGAAGACTGGTTCCAGAGCCAGAGCCGTGCATTTAGGTGAGCCCGACTATTTCTAACCGGAACCTCTCAACTTCACACACCAGCTGACAGCATCTCTTTCCCTACCAGAGAGGTGACATTCCACGTCCCAAGAGCCAGCTACTGTAGCCGAGGATCAGAGTGCCAAGGTCCCCACTTTTGGCCACCACCCATTCCACATTGCACCCCGACCCCTTTGGCCCCTGCTATCTCTGTATTTGGAATTGCAGTCTCGCTTCTAGTATTCTATTGAGTTCTAGTTTTAGTTTTCTTTAGTTCAGTTTTTAGTTCTTTATTTTTTGTTCTAACTGACATAATTAAAAACAAAGGCAGAAATAGATATATTTTGTTTTTCCTTTTTCTTATGCATGCGTTTTCATCAAGAAATGTATATATTTTGTTTTGATCTTTTCCTTACATGTGTTTTTGTCAAAAATGTATATATATATATTTTTCCTTTTCCTTACAGATGTGTTTTCATCAAGTAATGTTTATATTTTGTTTTGCCTTTTCCTTATACAAGTGTTTGTTCTTTTTACATTTCCCCATCCCCCCTTTTTACTTTATTTAATGCATTTCTTCCTCATTATGCAAATGAGGAGGGCTGCCTTCTTGGTCTAGCTTCTCTACTATTGGTCAATAAACAGGAAAGAGCAGAATCCATGTGCAGATCGATGTGCCTGTGCCTTTGGACTTTTCAGGAGAACGCCTAATTTGAGAAGAAGTGAAGTCATAGCAGAGATGTCTCAGACAACTGCAGAAGCAATACAGTCAGTTATGACTTTTTATTGTTTCCCTTTCCAAACCCCCAGAGCACAGAAGAGACCTGCAGGCATGGAGGGAGCACCAGGTTGTGCTGCCCCCTACCATGTTTGCCCCCACCCTGCACCTCTAATTTAATTCATTAGAGACATTTAGCGGTTTAGGATTGGGCAGGGTTCTGCTGTCTGCAAGCATTGGAGCCCCACTGACCCCATTTTAATGCACCTTAGACTTACACAGCTGCACCCATTGCAGCATTTTACACTACCACAGACACGCATTCAACACCATGGGGGAGGGAATGCGCTGGGCTTGGTTTCATGGTTTCATGGCATGGTTTCCCCTTCTTGCTCCCGTCCTGGTGCCTGAACTTGTTCAGCGAGGACTGGGGTTTTGGGGGTAGCTGGGAGTTTCTGATGGCGTCATTGGGCGGCTGCCTTCGGGTTGCTGCCCCCTTGGAAAGTGGTTGTTCGTGTGGACCACGTCCTGGAGTGGTGGGCTCCTGCCAGGTGGTCTATGACTCCTGGGGTTTGGCTGGAGTCCCGGGGGCTGTGCTGGGCTCCGATGGGTATCCCTTCCCTCTTGACCACTTACCGGGTTTGCCCAATAAGGGGGATGGCTATATGCTCTTTCACCTTGGTCCTTTTGGGTTCCGGCTGCTGCAGTGGATTGGTGCCTGCCCAGTGTGTTGGGAGCTCTGGTGGGGCCTCTCCTGCTTGGTTCTGGGCGCTTTCTCTGCCGGGGCTTAGTGTGGACGTTGGGGGTTGGGTCCTGGGCTTAGCCTGTGTGGTGGGAGGTGGCGGCATGGCTGGGTTGGGGCTGCTGTTACTCTGTCTCTCCCCATACCTCTTTGTAGCATATTTATAAAAAATAATATGCTGCAATATATCAATGTAAATGATTAATACATAAAAATGTCAAATGGGCTATTTCATCAGAAGATAAGATACGTCTCATGAAGGAGCAGACAGAGACTGGAAGTTTGCAGTTGCAGGTGCGTATATTTAGAGCGAAAGAATTATATACATATTTACAACATCTGTGCAATTTATTATATGGCCATATGAAAATGGGAAAACAAACCAAGAACAATCCCACAATTTCATAAATAACAAATCCCACAATTTCATAAGTAACAAATCCCACAATTTCATAAATAACAAACCCACACCCTTCAGTTCTTTCACCCCAAGCTGGGGTTGGTTCAGGTCCCAAGCAAGTTACTTTTAAAGTGCTTAGTTTAGTACAGGTTTTGGGCTGACAACCATCATATAAGTGGGGACAAAATTGTTCAGTTTGCTACAAGGAGCCTCCTACCAGCATGGCAGGAAGAACAGAAATCTTCAGGCACTACAAGTGCAATCCTTTTCCTTAGGCTCTAGGCCTGGACCTTCAGCTCGCCATCAACCTGGCCTGCATAATAAAACAGCACCATTTTCGCAATAAATATAAAATCAAACATTCTAGTGTGCATACAAATTCAATAAATGGCACTCTTTGCGCTATAAATAATTCCAACAATCATTTTCAGTCAATATGCATATTCAATATAAATTACATCCATGAAAAATCCAATAAATATACATCATATAAATTAGTTGACATGAAATGTAAAAACAATCTAAACAAGTACTTGATAAATATTTAAGGCACCTTATTGTTCTCCCAGTTAGTAATTTCACAGCTACACAAAACAAACAATGTCATCAATAAGCTAACCACTAAGTGACACGCAGAAACACTCACCAGGTCCACAGTTTCTATCTCATAAAATCCTTTCTTTCATCTTTTCTCAGCTCGTGGTAGTCGGCTCCTGCAGCTCTTCTCCCCCCAACGCGTTCTTAACTTTCCTACTTCCCCGCTACAGCTAATATACCATGCGGTGGAGCATGTGATCCCGATACTCACCAGCAATTGGCTGTTCAGTAGTCTCGTGAGAAATAATGATAATACATTTAAACTATCGCGAGATTTTAATAGATAAAGAGTCCAGAGAACGAAAGTTAAAATCTACACCTGGGTTACATCTTTGGTCCTAGGGGCTGAAGAATTTTGTAAAGTATGGTTTGTGTTCATCTCTCATTTCTGTTAAACTCATTACAGCTTTATAATGTTTTTTATTCAAAGGGACCTCACAAAGGTGCAAACATTTAAAGCTTGTATATGTACTAAATGGTAATGCAGTTCAAACTGTAAAATATAAACAAACTTTGATATTGGTAATATGATTTGATTGCTAAAATGAGGCTACGCTTAGCTTATGATAAAATAATCACAAAGAACAATTGTGTCTGTGGGGTGAGGGAGGCCGAAGACTCCAGGACATCATGACAGGGGCGAGCGAGATTAGGTAAATAAATCAAATCATGGCTGACATGAAAGAGACCAGAAACAAAGTGGAGAAGTCGTTACAACGTGTGTCAGAAATGGAGAAATGGGCCGCGTCGGCAAAAGAGGTGCTGTTTCAAACTATAAGCAAGCGAGACAAAATTGAAGCCAAGCTGACTGATTTAAAGGCACGCTCACAAAGAAATAACATCTGTGTGTACGGGATACTTGAAGACACAGACGGAGACAACTTGGTGCAGTTTATGGAAAGTTTTCTTAAGGCTGAGCTGTCAATCGAGGATGTTGCTCTAGCTATACAACGCTGCCACTGAGCTTTGGGTCCCAAACCACCACAGAATGACTGCCCCCGCTCCATGGTGATCCTCTTTTTGGCCTACAGATCCAAGGATTTTGTGTTTCGCTCTGCGTGGAAGAAAGGAGAGATATGCTTCACCCAGCAATGGGTTTACTTTGACCAGGACTACCCAGCAGAGACCCAAAAGAAGAGAAAAGCCTACACCCTCTCCTGAAAGAAAAAAGTCTCTGCTTTCAAAGCCGCCACCAGCCAAGCTCTATGTGTTCTTCAACAATGACCCATAACAGCACAGCTAAAGCCATAAAGGATCTGCGGAAGAGGGGTTTTACACCTGAGTACAGCAGTAAGGATGGTCCCCCCATGACAGTGCCAATGGACACTGACAGACTGTCTTGGGAGATGGTGCAGGCCAAACGACTGAACCAGGATCCACACGGAGAGAGAGCACAGAAAAAACTAAAAAGACATTTTATTCTTCCCATACAAATGGACATACTAGGGGCATTGCAATATTAATTGCAAATAAAGTAGACTTCAAGGTATCCAAACAAATCGCAAACAAGGAAGGGCAATTTGTTCTGGTGAGGAGGACATTAGACTCAAACTAAGTAATTTTACTCAATGTATACAGACCTCCAGGACATAATAGAACATTAACTGATAGAATATTTGATCTCATAGTGGCGGAAACCTCAGGTGTCTTGATATGTGGGGGGGATTGGAATGCACAATTGCATCCCTCCCTGGATTCCTCAAACTCATTAAAAAAGTTAACTCTGAATCACTGTATATTAACAAAATGAATAAAACGATTGGCCTCATTGACATATGGAGGGAATGTCACCCATTCCGTAAGGAGTTCACTTTTTTCTCTCACCCCCCTGCTGTCTACTCGTGAACTGTGTATTTTTTCCTATTCAGAGCATACAGATACAGAGTCCTAGGCTGTAATATTGGCACTACAGGAGCGTGTCAGACCACTCTGGAGTATACTTGAAAATACATTTAGATGTTCAACCTAACACATCTCTGCTAAAGGATAAAACAGATTACCAGCTGAATGGTATAAGAGGTTTAGGAAGTCTATAATGCCTTTGCTGTTAAAATGTTTTAATCATGTACTTAAAGGGGGTGAGACCCCACCATCCTGGAAACAAGCAATAATATCTGTCATACCAAAACCGGGAAAAGATAAAACTGAGTGTAATTCATATTGGCCCATCTCTGTCCTGAACATTGATTATAAAATATTCACTTCAATAATTGTTAGAAGACTGGAAAATATGATCCCTGAACTGATTGATACAGACCAGACTGGATTTAATAAAAATAGATGTACACAGGATAATGTGAGGCGAGCATTACGCCTTATCAACATCATGAGTAGAAGTAATTTAAAATCAGTACCAATTAGTTTTGACACCGACAAATCCTTTGATTCTGTACATTGGAAATATTTATATCTGGTATGTTTTAGCTTTAATAATACAATTATAAGCTGTCTGATATCAATGTGCAAGTTGCCAGCAGCCTGGATCAAAATACACAGCAGCCTTTCAGCCACAAACCCTCAGGAACGAGGATGCTGGCAGGGATGTCCACTGAGTCCTATTTTCTTCGCACTTTTTATAGAGCTATTTGCTCAAAAAATTGGGATCATCCAAAAATTAAGGGAATCCTATTTAAGAGAAGAGAATACAAATCATGTCTATACGCCGATGATGTCTTGGTGACCTTATCTGACCCAGATGCCAGTCTACATAACCTTATATCTTGACTCCACCAATTTGGACTCCATTCAGCTTATAAATTAAATATAGAAAAAAATCAGACCTTGTGTTTTAACTACTCACCTCGAGAAGATATAAGTAAACTGTTCAAATTTAAATGGAAAACAAAAAATTTAAAATATCTTGGCGTTAATATTACTAACAATCTAAAAATATATAAAGCAAACTACAGTACTATGGCTAATAAAGTAAAAAATGATTTGGACAGATGGGTCCCTTTGATACTTGATTTACATAGCTGAATAGAAATTATAAATATGATTGTATTATCTCAACTATTGTTCCTTTTTCAATCTTTATCAGTAGAAATTCTTATTAAGCAGTTTGTTGAGTATAACTTTTCAACATAGAGTACCAAAGGAATAAATCAATTAGAGTATATATTTGTGGAAGAGATTTTATGCTCTTCCATGTTTTAGAAGATTTATATGGCATTGACAAACATAAAATCTTCAAATATCATCAAATAAAATTGCTCTGTGGGGGCTCCCCCTTGGTGGCTTTGGGGGTCCCTGGTGTTTCCTTGGCCTCGGTCGGCTGGATTGATATGGGCAGGCGGGTCGAGAGGGGGTGAGTGGTGGAGCTGGCCCCAGGGGGATTTGTGCCCGTACCTTGGTGCCCATTACCTTCCCCCCAGCATATGCAACACAACTCATCAATAGGGCCTTGATGTGTGGGGTGGAGAGAACTGCAGGCATGGGGGGAGCACCAGGTAGTGACCCCCTGCCATGTTTGGCCGCCCATTTTAATGCATTGGAGACACTTAGGGTTCTGGTGTTGGGGAGGGTATTACTGTCTGCAAGCAGTGGGGCCCTGCTGACCCCATTTTAATGCACCTTAGAATTAGCTGCACCCATTGCAACATTTCACATTACCACAGACACACATGAGGGAGGGGATGGTCTGAGCTTGGGGGGTGCGGTTTCCGTCCTGGTGCCTGTACTGGTTCAACGTGGGCTGGAGTTTTGGGGGTGGCTGGGGGTCTCTGACAGCATCATTGAGGGGCTGTCTGTGGGATGTTGCCCCTTTGGTGTGGGGTTGTTCATGTGGGTGCCTGGACCACGTCCCGGACTGGTGTGCTCCCATCCGGTGGTCTGGATGTATTCCTTTATTGTCTGCAAATGTTTTGCATAGAAACACATATGCCTTATTTTAAAGTTGTTTACTTCAAAGTATTTCTTTCTTAGATCATTCATTCATTATGTGCTACTTGTTCTGCAGTCAGGTCCCAGGGTATCAGGTTAAGCAGGGAGCCTGAGACATCTCTTTCCACCTCTTCTGGGAGAACTCCAGGGTGCTACCAGGCCAGTCAAGAGACAGTCTCTCCAGTGTGTCCTGGGTTCACGATTTAAGTGAACCCTCATTTTGAATGACTCACAATAACCCAAGTTCATAAACAGAATGAAATTTACCAGCTCTAAGCACCTGTGAATTCTTTTATTGACAAGACTTGGCAAAATCAGAATAGTCAGAAAAGTCAGAATAGGCGGACACAGGCAAAGGTTTAAGATGTTTATTTTAGCTAAAGAGCTAGTAAGAATGCTAACACTCAGGACAGGACCCTCTGGATGTTCAGGAGGGAAACTCGGAGTAGGTAAGACTACCGAGTGACTTAAATGATAGCTGAACGGGCTACTTAGTTCAGGGCTAGGGCTAGTGGAAAAGTCCAGGGACAGGCGAGAGGTCAAAGCCGGTAGGTCAGAGAGCGAGAACAAAGTCCAGAGATGTACGAACCAGATCGGAAAATCCGAAAAGGGGAAGCGAGGTCGAAGGCTGGTGAGCAGAGTCTAGAAAGGTATCTGTTGAGGAGTAGGCGAGAGGCGAGGAACAGGCAATGGGTCAGGATCGAGGCAGGCATGAGCTGTGAGAAGACGCTAGACATTTACTAGGACAAGCCGTTCAATAATCTGGCACTGAACTGACGTGAGAGGTGAGCTTAAATACTAAGAGGTGCAGGTGAAGCTGATGGCAGTGATTGCAGGGGCGTGGAACTAGGAGGCGTGGCATGACTGTGGAAAACAACTGAGACTGTGGCATGGAACTGTGGAACCGTTATATTTATTTATTAACCTTTATTTAACCAGGCAAATCCCATTGAAATCTCACATCTCTTTTTCAAGGGAGGCTTGGGCCTGAAGGCAGCCTAACATGCATGTTTTTAGACTGAGGGAGGAGGCTGGAGTGCCTGGAGAAAACCCATGCAAACACAAGGAGAACATGCAAACTCCACACAGAAAGACCCTAGGTCCAACCCAGGGTCTGAACCCAGGACCTTCTTGCAAAACAAAAACAAGATATCTATTGCATATTGGAAAAGTAAATGATAAAATACATTTATTTCAAAAGTATTTCATTGAAACACTCAACCATACATGAAGTAACCTGGAAAATGAACGCGGGTCGTTTTTGACCCATGTTGTGCATTATAAGGGTAGTGATACAAAAAGGGTTTTTATACAAAAAGTAAGAAAGGAAAAAATAAAATAAGGATGTATGATGATCAAAAACAAGTTCATTGAGGAATACCTTGAATGCTGAATGATAAAATTATTTTTTTGCAAAGATATAGAAGATAAAAACAAGGTTGCTCTCGGTGACCGGCTTAATTTGAGAAACGTGAAAAGTTGAATGGATCTTCATGGATGAAGGTAGTTGGAGTTTAACTGCTGACGGGTTAACGAGTCTTTCAATGGAGTAAGGACCAATAAATCTTGGAGCCAACTTTCTTGGGGTGTCTTTGATGTTGATGTCTCTGGTGGATAACCATACCTTCTGTCCCACCTGATATTTGGGCCCTGAAGACCGATGTCGAACCGTGAACCTCTTGTTCTGGTTGGCAGTCCTTAACAACGCAGCCTTGGTTTGCTTCCATATCTTGTGACACCGCCGAATGTGGGCCTGCACCGAAGGAACCAAAATCTCAGTCTCCTGATGGGGAAACAGAGGCAGATTATAGCCTAAAGAAGCTTCAAATGGAGAAAATCCCGTAGCAGAGGAGGTATGACCATTATGGGAAAATTTCCTTGATACTTCTTAAAGCAAGGATTGGCTCAGAGACTTTACCACTTAGGTAAGCAATGTTCCAGCGCTGGTCTGATCTCCACCACAGCCTTAAGAACACTGCCCGTCTGATACCTCATTGCCTGCAGGTGTGGAAGATGAAACTCTGCCAGCAGGAGGAGTCAGACATGCCCACCAGGAAACAAACTCACAGATCACCACAATTTCCATTATTTATTTTTTGTTTGTTTGTTTTTTATGTTATGTATTGTTTTACTGTTAAATTTTAAAAATAGTTCTCTGCAGTGTATCATTAGAGAAAAATAGAAAAGTAGATGACATGTATAATTGAGAAATGTGGCTTATGATCAAAGTTTGTTCTTTATTTTCTTTCTACAGATCCATGTATCTGTTTGCAACACTTGGAAAGGGGAGAAATTTCAACCCTATTGAAAGGACAACAAATACAGATGTCCCCTTTGCTCATACAGCACCGAGAAATCGTACAAAGTGGTGAACCATATTGCAAGTACTGCTATGGTTCAACATAATGGTATGTGAAACTGAACTTGATAAACATTAATGTTTGTTACATAATTATCAGTTTTCTTGGTTTTTTTTAATTTTATTTTCAAAGGTTACCTTTTTTGTGAGATATGTTTTCATACACCAATGAAGAATTTCTGGAATGTCAGTAATCTTTTTAGAAACTATAGGCTGCAAACAGAGGTGGGTAGAGTATCCAAATGTGATACTCTAGTAAGAGTACCACTACTTCAATATATTTTTATTACTAAGTAGCTGTGCAAGAAACAAAGTATTTGGTGAAATGGCTACTCTTAAGTACTAAATAACTGATCATAATGTATAATTTAATATTTTACATTCAATAAATCAGACATGAATGAAAATGAAGTTATGTGCAGTGTCTGGTACTTTAAAACCTAATAATATTGGTCAAGACTATACAGTGAGTAATTTCAAATTTACCTTTTCAAAACCACACTCTTGTACATTTCCTGATGTGTTATAACCTTAAGCATTTCTGTTTGTAGCTATCGCACTGTGAATTGTTGTCCTGTAAATTGACCATTTATTGCATAAATATATCTACAAGATGTATATTTGTTTTGTTTTGCTTTTTTTTTGTTTGTTTTTGTTTTTTAAATTTAATTCCTTTCTTTTGGTTATTGCAGAATTCCATATCTTCAGATGCAGTCTACCCTGTAGAGTCCCATCCCACTTTCATTATCCATACTGTTTGTCAACCCTCGACAGAAGGGACCGGTCTGTAAGTTATTTGGTGAACCACACCACACCACACCACAGTCACCTTTTCAGCCAGCAGCAACCAAAATGCAGGCAGCCATCACCCCACAGCCACCTGTCTGCTCAGAGGACATGATTACATGTGAAATCTGCAGTCTGCGCTTGAGAAAAAAGAATCTTCAAGTTCATTTGAGAAGGAAATACCAGGACAATGTGGAGCTAATTTCACAAAATCATCATTTAAGGCACAGGTGTCAAACTCCATTCCTCGGGGGCCACTCACTTGCATGTTTTAGATGTGTTTTTGCTTTAAAACACCTGGTTTAAATGGGTGACTTGTTGCCATGCTCCTGGAGAACTTGATGATTTGGTGAGGAAGTAATTAAACCATTTGTGTTGGGCAGAAAAACCTAAAACTTATGGTCCATCAAAACCTATTCATGTAATAAAAAACACCTGGTCACAATTTCACAGATCAGAATGTGAGCTTGAAAGATGCAATGTGAATGCACAGTTTGTGGAGTGGGATTCTGCCTTTTGAGTGTGAACATATTCAATCACTACGCTTTTGTCCATGTGTCACAGACTCAGAAGGACCTCTGCATAATCTACACTTCACATACTGGTTGAGAACTTGTGGTTCAGTATAGTGCGAAAGGAAGAACTTTTAAAGAAACACCAGGAGGCATTAGTAAATAGTACACCGTTGTCAGTTCTTCTTTGTGTCAGTGAAACAGAAACAACATTTCATGTGTCTATCTTTGAGCCTAAAACCACATTTTTCAGTAGACTTGATAGGGTGATTGTTGCTTATGACAAACAGAAAAAAACCTGGCATTGTCCCTGCACAGAAGGGAAAAGCTCTTGTACCCACAAGGCTACAACAAAGTGGCATCTGTTTGAAAAAATGCCAGACATGTTTAAAACGGCAAGAAGCCCAGAGGAAGATGTTACGTGTGGTGCAACATTTTCAAAATGCCAGGAGGATAGTGCTTCGATCACAGATTCAGCAGCTGAAAGGATGATCAAGTATTTGATTTCACACAAGAAAATACCCGCTGATCTTCCTGTGACCCTTATCACCAGCAGCAGAGATGCCAAGGCTCTCAATGGGTTCCCCAAACATCTGATCCCATCAGAGACTGAATGCACAGAATGCGGACAGCAAAGCACTCTTAGTGATCCTCAGCTGGTATCTGAAACAGCAAAAATATTGACTTTGTCTGGAGTAGTTAAAGGTTTGTAATTCGCTATTGTCTGATTGCAAGTGTACGGATTTATTTTGTTTTCTATAATATTTTTATGCCAGCTTTTGGTCTTAATGATAACATTTGTTTATATCTTTTTAGGTATATCAACATACAGGAAGACTTGCCCCAAATGTTACATGGTTTGTAGATATCAAGACTGGCAAGATGGCATCCACAACTTTGACGATCATTTGCTGCTGTCTATACATTTGTGCTGGTACTGAGAAATGCATTGATGGTTAGTTGTCATTTATGATTTGTGCAAAATGTGAAGTTCGTGTTTATGAAATTACAACAAATGGTAAAAGAGAAATGTGTCAACTTCCTATTTGTATAACTGATTGTGTAATTGTACTCCATTGTTTCTGTAGACTCACACTGCTGTCAGTCGTGCAATGGCAATGATCGAATACACAGAAGGAGAGAACATTCCCAACAAGGATCGGATCCTGCAGGCATATTTGTCGTTTGAAGGTGTAACTCGCCTTGACTACCAATATTCATGCATTTCATGTGGGTATTATCCTGCAGTAGTTGTCATGGATGTCCATAAGAAAGGTGTTTTTAGCATGCCAGGTAGGTTTTTAGCTTTGAAACCAGTGGTGATACATATACTGTTATGCAAAAGGTTCAAGTCATCTGAATTGAACATTTTACAAAATATGGAATACTATGTTTTATTATGTTATATTTCTAAAGTTAGCGATATACCAGACTCACCTCAAGACAATAATAGTGAAGTGAATGCACACTCTTTTTGGGAAGCAGTGACTATGGAAGTGGTTAGTCGTGGACTTTATCCATGTAAGTCTGGTGGCTATTTCAACAGAGAAATTATAAACATTCTGTGCAAAAAAAAAAATCATGGCTTAAGAAATGCCTCTAAAAATCTTTTGCTTGTCTCCATTGCTTGTTTCAGCTGGCTGCAAAAATCCTTTTGTTGTAAAACCTTCTTATTACAACTGGTCCCCCTGGATTGGACCACAGACAAGACGATCTGACATTTTGTTAAACACAGAGAGTGAAAAAGTTTGCTTGCCTGATGTCAGCAGTGATGTGCATCAGTTTCTCATGGAAGAGAGGCTTGTGGATGATGTAAAGGTAGTTTCTTATTATTTCTTAGGTTTTCAGAATTGTGTTGATCTTTGAGGAGATTTAAAGAAAATTCACATATAATTCACATTTTCTGTTTGAAAGCTACCTGAGATCAAGAGACTCTGCAAGCAATGTGGAACTGACAGCAGAGGTTCAAAGATGGACCTTGTGCATCGTCTATGGGACAAGATGGCGTCTAGAGCAACCTATAACAAAGTTTTTGATAAAGTGTGGGGGCCTCTAATAAGTGGCTGACAGTAACTTCTAACAGACAAATACAATTAGTTACCATCTTACCCATATCAAAGTACTGTAATAGTATGAGCTGAGACACAAATAATAAAAAAAAAAACAATCATGCCTCATGAATCTGCTATTTAGAAAATAAGACACTTTGTCGGAGTAATTTTATTGCATTGTTTTCAGCTGAATTTAGTGCACAACAGCGAGGAGCCAGATACGTTTGTGTGCTTTAAAAGTAAGGATACTCTCTTTCATTTCAGGTGGGTGGGCTGTATTTACTTATCCCTGTGGAGTGATCTATTCGGTGAAGTTTAACCTGAGAGCTGAGAGTCTGAGAGACTTTGCAGATTTTCTTCTATCCTGGAAGTTTTTTCCAAACATTACTGTGTATGACTACCCCAGGGGACTAGTAAGCCATCTAAACAAGAGGTGCCCTAAGGATACACCATTTCCCATCCATGAAGGTAGATTGCTTGAGCCCACACCTGAAAATATAAGACAAGCAACCAACAAAAACCTTGAAGTACACTTGCCCTGGTTGAAGGTCAGGAAAGAACCCGAGGACAAGGGAGGACATCCTATAACTGGCTCTGTACAGCATTATTGCCTCAGTGATGTTTTCCACCAAGGCAACAGCAAGGATGACAAGGATGTCTTGCAGCGGATTGAAATGGTTCCTGAACTTGCTGGAAGAATAAATAGCCAGTGTGCCGAGCAGCTCTTTGCAGGCATGAGAAAGAACAACTACTTCATAATCATGGTCACCCCATCTACACATGTATTTCTGCAAAGAAATATCCTCCTCCATTTCAATGTTTGGAAGAACACAACAATAAAACAAGACATTCTAAAGGTAGCTGGGCCTCATGCGACATTGGTTCTAGACCAAAATGGATGCATTACAATGGGTAATATTCAACTTTTGTGTGTGCATGGTGGTGTTATTGTTGTAGTAGTAGTAGTGCCTGAAATTAAAGTACAATCTGTATATTAATGTTGGATTTTTTTCCTGTTGACGAAGGCTGTGAGAAAAAGAAACAAGAGGCTACCAGTTTGAAACCCACTGTTGAGAAAACTCAGCTATGTCCTCTAAAGTGCTCAACAGTTAGAAGTGTCACAGCTCCATCTGTTCCTGCCACGCCTCTTGCCACAGTCACTTAGCTTTCCACTCATCCCAGTTCCAGACCACGCCCATGTTACCATGCCCACACAATTAGCTTCATCTGTTTCACCTGTTCCTGTCTCCTTATATACCCACAGCTCCCAGTACACAGTGCCAGATTATTGAAAGCCTTGTTGCAAGTAAATGTCCAGCGTACTATTCTCGTTCATGCCTGATCTCGACCCTTGCCTGTTCTACGACCATCGTCTCTTGCCTGCTCCCTGCCTGATACTGATTTGGACTCTGACCTCTCGTTACCGACCTTGCTTTGCTCATCTGGACCTCGCCCTTTGGATTCTCCTTTTCTGGTTTTGGCTTCGGACCCCTGACCCACCGGTAACGACCCCACGCCTGGACCTGGACTTTCCCTCTCATCTCAGCCCCTTTCAGACCAGCCGGTCTGCACCTTACAACCAAGCTAGAGTGGACTTACCAGTTCCGGTCCCGACACTAGACGATCACGTGAGTGAGTTGATCAAAGACTTTGAGCCCGCTCCTAGTCCACTTACAAATAAAATCCTTAAAACTTCGTCTTGTGGTTGTGAGTCTGAATTCTGCCAAGCCCTGCCTTGTCAAGAAGTTTGAAAACAACTGAAGCAAATAAATTCTCCTGGGGACAAGAACTTAATGCCGCAGAAATGAGTTTTGTAAGTGTTTATGTCAGCTTTTGTCTTGGGTTTGTCTTTTGACTGGTTCTTTTTTTTCCAAGAATTCTTATTGCATGCATGTAGTAATTACATGTGCTGGTGTAGATTCTCAGTCGTCCAGGACATGGTAAATCCAAACAAAGGGTTAAAAACAAAAACACTTCGATTCTGTAGCCTCTCAACAGATGAATGGCTCAACCCAGGAGAGCAGCTCTTCAGGACAGGACTCAGCTGAGCTCCTACACCTCAAGGAGAAGGCGCACTCTTTTGAGGACCAAAATGTTCATATGTTCGACAGAGAAGACAGATGGTTTGAGAGGGGGGTGAAGGAAGCCACTCACGTCACCAACTTTAAACAGTTTTCAAAAACCTATAATGGAGCATTAGGCCTGATAATCAGTGAGTTTCACTCCAATCAGGACCTGCATTCATGTGACCAGAGTGGCCCATCAGTGATCAGACGAACAAGGACCCTAAAAGAGCCTGTATTCTTAGGAGAGTGAGGGTAATCTGGATGTGATTCCAGCTTGCAAAACATCTCGTCATTAAAAGCTCAAACCCCACACCCTCTGTTTTATTAATTGAGAAAACTCTTCGGATGAGAAGAAAACCGTATTCAACTACAGAACAGAAGTCGAGTTGTTTTTGTTTTTAATGTCTTTCAATATTTTTTTGTTCTACAGTGTTTCTAAAATTTTTGTTTCTCGATTTGTTATAAATATGGTTGTCTAAATATTGTAACTCCCTAACAGTTTAAAAACAAACTGACAAAACATAATCTTGTTAAAGAATAATTCAGGGCAGAGCTGCTGTTGGGCTATAACAGGGGTGCTCACACTTTTTCAGCATGACTTAATGATCTTCATGTAGGAAAAGGCTGACTCACATAAATAAGTGGAGCCGAATAATGCAGTCAAGGAGGTAGCACATTTCCTCACTTTACCTCTGTGAGTAGGTTCCAGAACTGTCCATAAGCTCTCGACTTCAGCTCAATGTCAGTTTGTAGAGTCAAAATCTCATCTTCCACTCCAGAAGAGTTCAAGTCAAACAGTGCTGCAATGTTGAGCATTTTAGCGCATAACGCTTGTTGGTGGATTATGCAATGGTAATTCAAAAAGTCTGGGAACGCATCGTCCTGCCTGCACTTTGCAATAAATCCATTCACACGTCCAACCATTGCAGGTGCTCCATCTGTGGTGATAGACACCAATTTGTACACTGGGAGCTGAGTTTTCTCCATAAAGTTTTTAAACGTCTGAAATATGTCCTCTCCTCGCGTCTGTTCTTTCATGGGAAGTGCTGTCAATAGCTCCTCTTTTGCAGTGAGATCACTAAACACCATACGAATGAAAATGCATATCTGGGCTATGTCACTCACATCTGTAGATTCGTCCAACTGCAGGGAGAAACACTCACAATCTCCGATGTCCTTCCACATTTGCTGGGTTAAATCCTCAGCCATGGCTTCACAGCGCCGTGTAACTGTATGTCTTCACAGCTGAAGAGCTTTGATTGAAGATAATATCTCTGCCTTATTTTTAGTCTCTGAACAATGAGTCAGCTGCTTCGACGAATGCTTCTTTCACCATCTCTCCATCTTGGAAGGACTTATTGTTTTTAACAATGGCGTGACTCACGTGCTTCAGTGGCGGCTTTCGCTTTTGAAGTTTGTTGAGTAAAAAATGACTTCTGTCCGGACAACTGGGATTTTAGTTCCTCCACCTTTCTCTTTCTCAGCTGGCTTTTCGGGGGGAAGTCAATGTCATATTTTCTATGAATAGTCCGAAAATGCCGCTCCACATTTTTCTTCTTTGGTATTGCGATGGCCGACTGGCAGATGAGGCAAACACACTTCGAAAATTACATCATGAAAAAAAAAGTCCACCTCCCATTCCGTATGAAAGTGATATGTTTTTGCCTTCTTACTTGGTCCAGCTTTCTCACTCATTTTGATCACGATATATTTTAGCAAGGGCTTAAAATCGGAGGTATATTGCGAACTAGCTTGTAAGTTTTGCTGCGCAAGCGCAGTCATTTACGCATGCACGGTGACCTAAAGGTCAAATTCAGTTGTCATCTGAATGGTTGCCCTGTATGTCAATCAAGTGACAGGATGTTTGATTGGCTGACAAATATTTTTTAACGTCACGCTGCGATCGACCAGTACTGCCTCCGCGATCAACCAGTAGATCGCGATCGACGTAATGAGCACCCCTGGGCTATAATGTATGTACAGTACCCAAGTAAAAAAGTGAAATGCCCACAGATAAGCAGTATAAAAAAAACATTGTGTGTTGTGCATATGAGCACACATACAGAAGAAATGCATATTAGTGTGAAATAGCAAGTTAATAAAGACACATTTGTCTTCAATTTTTCGCTCCTAAGATTGCACAGGTTTTAGACAAAACCAGAGATCCGGGTGAATATGTTGCTTGTGTTGACGGGCAGATCCTGACTCGAAGTGATATGTTCACACTGGGGTTATCACAAGACATCAATGGGCAGGTAAGCTTCAAAATAGTTCAAACCATCTGTGTGGTTTTATGTGATTTTGTTTGTTTGACATTGTGAATTTATGCTTTTTACAATTTTTCACAGATTCTGAACTCCTGCCTGAAAGCTGTTGAGAACATTTTTAGCAACAGGGTCAGTAAATTTAAATAATAGACAATTACTCCATGACATTTCCAAGTTAGGAGTCATAGCATACAAGTACTGAATGGATAAAATACATGCTCATGTGACCAAAACACATATTGTAAGGCATGTCTTAGGATGTTAATTTGGCATAAATGACAGAAAAGTATCCATTAACTCCATACATACAATTAAATGTTCCTTGTTTTGTTTTGGGTTTTTTTCTTCAGGGTGCCAAAATTTTTGCAGGAAAAAGTCAAGTAGTCCACACCTGGTTTCCACCTCTTTCTTTTGACCCAACACTACATCTTCCAGTACATATTTTGGAATATGTACTGGAATATTTGGAACAACTTACTTTTCACTTTGGTTGTCTGCTTCACCCTGATGTATTAATTTTGGGATTTCATTTTAAGCTGCAGGCACCACATCTGGACAGGATTCTGCTTCCTGTATGGCGTCCTGGACATTGGACACTATGTGTTAGTGCTATATTTATTTGATATTGACCTTCATAATTTCTGTATTACTTGTTACACTTCCTTGTCTATTTCATTTATTACTTTGTAGTAGTGTTCACCTTCAGTGTGACATTTTTTCAGATTCCGAAGCATAGACATAGGGAGATTTTCTTCCTTTATTCTATCAATGACACTGGCTTCACAGATGAAAACCACATCAAAACATTAAGGTTTCATGGGAATAAGTTTGACAGTGGCATGTGTTTGGTTTGTTGTTCCGTTGTTAAACGGAGGTTAAATTTCACTGTTATGTCAGGGCTCGGTGAAACCGGACTCAGAACAGGCAGACAACGGCAAAGTTTTAAGATGTTTATTTGAGCTGTTAGGCTAGTAGGAACGTTAATTCTCAGAACGGAACCCTCGGGTTGACACAGAGGAAGTCTCAGAGCAGGTAAGGCTACAGAGTAACGTGAGGGGTAAAAGGCTGTAGCTTTCCCTGAAGGACGAGAGTCAGAGAGAGAGTCCTGGGACAGGCGAGGGGTCAGAGCCAGAGAGTCAGAGAGAGTGTCCTGGGATGGGCGAGGGGTCAGAGCCAGAAGGTCAGAGGTCAGAAGCCAAATCCAAAAGAGTATGCACCAAAAAACGGAGTCCAGAAGGAGGAAGCGAGGACGGTAACCAGAAGGCAGAGTCCGTGGGGATTCCAGACAAGGGACAGGCGAAGGACGAGAGTCGAAGTACAGGTCGTAGTCGAGAAGGCAGGCCTGAACATGAGAGAAACGCTGGACATTTACTAGGTGTAACCTGTTCAATAATCTGGCAGAGAATGAGTGTGGCAGGTGAGCTTTTGTAGTGAGAGGAACAGGTGAAGATGGTTGTAGTGATTACTGTGGCTTGGAGTCTAGGGCTTGCCATGAGCAGTGAGACTATGGAAAATTACTGAGAGGCTGTGTCATGGAAGCAGGAGGTGTGGCAGGAACAGTTACACTTTAATCACTTTTTCTGCAACAAAATACTTTATTGACTTTGATTGGAATTCCAGATTTAACTTGAGATTAACATTTGCATGCACATAAACTGAAAGACCTAAATTTGCTAAACAACTCACTTTTCGCATGGTATGGGTTAAAGGTTGACCATCAAGAGACAGTTCTGTCTCATATATTTCTTGCATTCTCATGCATGTTTGTTCTTTTGTTCTTTGGTTATTTATATTATGAAATATGCCCTTGTCAATTTTTAACTTACAAACTTTGCATTATTCCTCATCAGAGAAGTCTGCCTTCAATTGTCATCAGGATCATGGACAATCATAACATCATTGTTGCCAATGATGTTAAGGTGAGATGTTGTGGTTGGACACTCGTGTTTCCTTGGAGCCACTAGGCTGGTTGTTTCCAACCATCCCTGCTTTTAAAATTTCTGATTGATGTTGTGGGTAAGGATGATTCGAAAAGAAGCTGTTGCCCTTTACCTGAATTATAGTCATAGTAATAACTAATTAAATGACCCCCCCCCCTCCTCTTTTTTATACCACAGGGATTGCCTAAACAAGGACTGTCCAACAACTGTGGAATGTTTATTGTGATGGTAACAGTTGCTTCCACCCACCATATTGTTGTATTGTTTATATAAATGTAGTAATAACATTTATATAAACATTCTCAACACTATGCACTCTACTTTGTGATGGGCACTCCATTTGATTTCACAGAGGTAAGGTCACAGATGAGAGTCAATGCTTCATGGTGGTGGTCATTTCACTAAATGTGATTTTCCAAAAAATCCTGTGATATCCACAGATGGATATGATGAAGATATGAAGATAGTGGTGTGTAACTCTCTTGAGTAACTGCCCTGTGAAGTAAGGACAATAATGGTGCACTATACCACATCATGTTACATGCATGTCAGCATTTTTAAATACATTTATTTGTCCTTTTAAAAGGTCCAGAGAAGAACTACAAAAGGAGAGAAAGCGGATAAAAGTTGATGAGAGGGCTAAATGTGGGTTAAGCTCTAGCTAAAAATTAGCACTTGGTAGTTTGGGATCATGTAATTGTATGGCCATTTGCAGTGCACATTTTCTCTATGTTTGTGCTTTAAATCTGAAAGAAAATCAGGATCCAACAATTAAAAGGATTGAAGCACTCTTGATGATGTTATCTGGATTTGTTTTCATCTTTGATTTTGAAAATAGTTATATTTTTACAGACTCAGTGTGCTGATGAACACACATGTGCCAAAGCAGCAGAGGTAATTTTTAAATTAACACATAATTTATAATTTACATATATATTTGTTTATTTCTAATTGACACTGAAACCATCAATGTTTCTTTTTTTAACCAAAAACAAATAATTGATTTGCAGAGCTTTTTTATTACAGTTAAAATGCTAAGGGAAAAGTACTGAGAAATATAAAGTGTTAATAACTGTTTCATGGTTTTTACCATACAGGTGGAAAAGATACCGCTAATTTTACAGGTAAGATTCATTCAAATTCATAATGCCGGTATGAAAGTCTTACAATGCATGTGTTTGTTTGTTTATTTTTTCTCAGATGCCTTTGCATATACTTGAAGCTGTGCTCCAGGAGGTGGTCTTAACACATGGAGATGCAGCTTACCTCACCTTGGCATTAACCTGCAAGCGCTTTAAAGCCATTGTGTCTGACCCAGTGTTCAGGAAGAGGACTCACTTTGCTTGGCTGGATGGTAAGGGCCTTTGATTTTTGTTTTCACTTAAAACATGTGAAATTAGATTTTGGCTACATGAAAGTAATTATTCATTAACAGGTGAGATCAACTGGACTAAATTTTCAGCTTCATTCAAGTCTGAAAACTGGATTCCCTTTGCAATCTTACAATGTTCTTCCTGCAACCGACAATACAAAGACTGTGTGGGCTTCACAGGAAGTGGAAGACGAGGAGAGTACCCTCGTTACTACTGTGACAGTACACCTGGACACTGCCCTGACTGTCTACACTGAAAGCACTGGGAATATTCAGAGCTTTTTTTTGTTTTGTTTTGTTATATTTTGTTTGTTTGTTTAGTTGTTACACATTCTTTTTGATTTTTTATTTTATTAAATAAGCTGGTTTTGGTGAAATACATAGGCCTCTGACATTGTGCATTCATCTTTTTGTCTGTGGCTTTAATGAAAAAGGGTAAAACCAACAAACTACTATAGTTGTAAATGTATTGTTTTGTAGATGTGTTGCTTGATGATTGGATAATCTTGTTTTAAAGAATTAGGAATACAAGGAAAGTGTCAGGGTTTGGGTTCATATTGTGTTTTCTGTATTTTGATTGTTTTGTTTCTTGTCTTATATGGTTCCTGTGTTTATCCTGGTCTTAGTTCAGTTCTTGTTCCCCGTGTCTGTGTTTCATGCTACATTCACTCCTCAGTCAGTCTCTGGTTTTCCTATCACGCCCATCTCCATTTGCCTACAATTGTAATCACTGGTCACTTTCTCCACTTACTTGCTGGTTCATTGTTGTATTCTTGCCTCCCCAATGTGCTGTCTTCGTGGTTGTTGTCGCTTCTCGATGTCCCTTGTGTCCTGGTCGTCTTGTTCCTGTTTAGTTCCTGATTTAGTTTAGGTTTTGTTTTCTGCCCCGTCAGCTCTTTGTTTTTGGTTATCTCTTAATTTAATAAACTAGTTTCCCCTCCCTTAAATGATGAGTCTGCATACTGGATTCACCTCCTTCACCCCGCATCATGACACAAAGTAAAACTAAGAGATACTGTGGCTAAGTTGTTTAAGTTTTAACAGTTGGACTCATTAAAGATTTCAAAAGAAAAACCAAGGCTAAGTTTTTAGTGTTTTTATTTATTTATTTTTAGAAAATAAAGGATGCCCGTACAGAAACATTTTGTTTACAAACAAAAAGGTGAATACAAACGTAGCAAGATTCAAGTGCAAAAATTACTAAGAGTACCATTCATAAAATTAAAATCTATAGTTTGAAGTCCTCCATCCTTGTAGCGTTTGGTCATATCTGGTTTCTTAATGTAGTGTATCTTCTTCCAAATAGTCAAATAAAAAACATTTTTATACCTTCATTAGGGATAGATAGTGTTGAGAAACAGTGTGTGGCATTTACTCCCTTCTGAGGAATATCACCACACTACCTTGTGTCTCTCACCGTTCCCTGGATGTTGCAGGAAAGACGAACACACAAATGAGTCGCAGACCAGAAGTTTAATCATTAATCACACATTTATTAAACATTGCATTCAGCTGAATGGAGACATACAACTCACCAAAAACAGAAGAGAGACCCTCACTCTGCAAAACCCTGAGTTATGTCTGGCCCGTCTCAGCCTGTTATATTTTTTATATTGCCAGCCGCATCCAAGGTCACAGTTTCTGCACGTAGGCAGCTGTAGTCTCATGATTTAATTTTTTAATTACTATATATGAAGTGATTTTTCTGTTTTGCAGGGAAAGCCAGACACAACTCCCTTCTGTGGTTCTGGCTTATCTGTTCCTTGCAGTTTTCTAAACACACAGGTTCTACTTTGATCACCATTTTGAACTCTTTATTTTATCCTAGGCTAAGCATAACACAGTTTTAGCAATATTAAAGTCATTTTATACTTAATCATAAGCTAAGCATAACCTGATTTTTGCAATCAGAGTATCAAAGTTTGATTTGAGTTTTTTTTTACTAAAATCAATAAAAAAACCATAACTTTTAATATATAAACCAAAAATACTTACTAGTTTTGTAAGATAATTACCAACAAACATTGACATTATCAAAAGGTGCTTCATTTGAGAACTTTGATAGCTTATAAACTGACATTCATGACCATTTCTGGATTGTCCTTCATCTGCAGCTCTCCTCACGTTTTGCAGACACAAAGTGTTTGTCGATGCGTTTATGTTCGATGATTACACTGCAGGACGTGCAAAACAGCTTCCTCCCACTCTCATGCAGCTGGGCAGGAAACTGGTTTGAGACCGCATTGAAGTTAGTTTTAAGTTGGATATTCCCGCTCCGCGGAGTTAGCGGCGTCTAGCTCACGGCTGACCCGAAACAGGAACGCTAATGTTGGCCAGCCGTTCTCTGCCGGCCCCTTCTCTCACGCGCGGTGGTTCACTTAGGGACGGCTGGCCGACATTAGCGTTCCTGTTTCCGGTCAGCCGTGAGCTAGACGCCGCTAACTCCGCGGAGCGCGAATATCTGTTGTGATTGGTGATTTTTTGGCACTTCCTGGTGGACATGCTTGGCTCCTCCTACTGGTGGAGTCAGGTGGGTCCTTTGCACACCTGAAGGAGATGAGGCATCAGACGAGTTGGTGTATTTAAGGCTGTGGTGGGAACCAGATCAGCGCTGGAGCATTGCTTACCTCGTGGTAAAGTCTCCGAGCCAGCTCAGTAATCTGCCTGTAAAGTAAGAGATTTACTTACCTGTGTTTTTGTGTTCATCCTCTTAGTGAGTTCCTGTCTGCCTGACATTCCAGTCTGGTTCCGGTTCCATCTGCAACAAACCAGCCTTGACTCCTCGTCGATGTCTTTTGTCTTCCTCAACAACCGATGCAGAACCTCACTTGACTATTTAGTAAGCCTTCAATCAGTTATCGTTTATCGCTCGTTTAAGATCCTCGTTTTATCACTTACCGCTTCTCCTCCGCTTTTCAGATTCCACTTCCGTTCCAGTCATCTCGTTCCTCACTGTAAATAAATACACTTACCTGATATCTGAGTCCTGTAGTCTGTCTACCACCAAGCTGTTGTTTTCTCTTTGACGTCAGAGAAACCTGACAATATCCAATATCCAACTTAAAACTAACTTCACTGCGGTCCTTTCCTGAAATCTTTGTGGGCAAAAGTGAAGCATTAGTGCACATTTTCGCTGCGGTCGCTGCTCCTGCATGCTCCCAGCATTCTGATGTTAACAGGATGTGATGTCACATCTCTTCTTTGTGAGTTATTTGGGGTTATTTTGGTTTAAGTTGCAGGAAAGTTGCAGTGTTTTGGGCAAAGTTGCACAAAGTTGCGATTTCGCGGGGTTTGCTTGATTTTTGCATTAATAGTTGCAATCGCAACATCGTGAAATCCTGGAGGGTCTGAGTATACTTAACAATATAATAAAACCGCGGCTAAGTAAAAAGTAAAAAAAAAAGTGACACACCACGTAACATAACACAGGCGGTAAAGGAAATGGTGCCCCCTTCATTTAGGTAAAGGAAATGGCGCCCCTTCACTTCTGGAGTGCAATAGCCCATTTTCCATATATGGTATGGGACTGACATATGGTCCATCCCCGCCCCTTTCTGTTTGCTGCAGCCAGGTGTACTTCGATCTCCTCCGATCTTCATCCTGGTTTTCGGGAGAACCAAAAGATGATCCTTATGTCACCCCCTTTGAATAAAATGTTACTAACATGACAAAAGCAGCAAAAATTGGGAATGAAGTTGAAAACTGCTTAACTTTATGCAAAATTACTGCATTTTGGTTGTAAAAGAAATAGTAATGGCAATGTCATGAGCGAACAGATTTCAACAGCTATACACTTTATGAGCAACAAAAGCGATTTTTACAGCTTTAGTAGCTCTTGGAGTGAACACACGGTTACAGAATACTGAAACTATGTCTTGCGGGAGCAGTGTGGTAAAAATTGGTAACTTAAATTTAAAAGCACTATTTTAATCCAGAGGAAATTGAATGCAATGACTCCACTAAAAAAAGTTACCTTTAAGGCACACAGGCCCGCTACAGATGAGGCTTGAGACAATCTCCCAATTCAAAAAAGTTATTTATTACAACATTGTTTCACTTAATTAAAAACATACGAGCTTAAAACCACTCACACGTTAAACGACACAGTTGTAGCTCAACCCAAAGGTAGGAGTGCAATTCAGGGTGGTGTCCTAAAAACAAGAAACACAGCAAACTGAAACAGCAAAAAAAGAGAAAATCATGCACCAAACCAAAAATAGTACCACCACCCAGAAAGTCCACTACCAACACCACGAGCTGGCCGTTCCTGTCAAAAATAAAATAACCATTCAAATTACAAACAATACTAGTATACAGTTCAGTCCAGGACCCACCAAGCGCAATAGTCCAAGTTAAGGTCCGTCCTGGGAGAAACCGATCTACGGTAGCAGATGCCACGCAGAGCAGCACCAGAAGGATTATTCCGAGCTGGTCGCCGATCAGCTCAAATCAGCCGCCCTGGATGAGTGATAGCCGCCAGCATTTACGCCAACCAGGACGGCCGGCATGAAGCCAGTAAACAGGACGACAGGTAGGCAACCGACAGATTATTCCGGTAACAGCCGGCCCAGGACAAACAGCAGCGGCTATCGAAAATAAATGTTAGAAATAGAATTTGACAACATGTAAAAAAAACTAGCTCTTCACTTACCACTGAGCTCTTTATGTAGTGCCTCCGACAGGAAGGAGGAAACGAGGAGTATGTACAGGTGACCTGGGTATACAACAGAAGCTAAGCTAAAGCTAAGCTAACAAACGTCAAGTGTGGGAAGATTCTTACCACAAGGATGATGAAGCGGCAATCCGAGCGTCGTTAAGTGTGTTCTTGGAGCGCGCATTAGTTTGCGGCTGGCGTACAGCACCAACAAATGCCGAGGTCTAAACCGGAAGGAAACCAACGTGACGTCCCAGGTGAAGGCGGGCCCTTTATATACAGGCAGCCAGCGTAACAACCAATTAGATTCAGGCACTTGTGTGGTGCATTCAAAACCTACAGGGCATACTGCCACATATGGATACATTATAGTCACTCTTGTCAATAGAAAGTAAATTACTTCTGGTGATTTTACAGCTTTAGTAGCTGTTGTTGTGAACACACAGTAAGAGCAATAGGCAGTCAGTGAAGTGACTAGTTAAAAGCAGGGATGAATTACTGAACAGGCCTACTGGGTCCAGGGGCCTAAAAGCTCAGGGGTCCCTGAAGCCCGGGGCTCTGCACAAAAAAAGATCTACTATTGTTCTACTTCTTGTTCTCACCCTGATATTGCTAAAACTCCATTTTGTAAACTACACAAGCACCTGTAAATAAACCTCACTTTTTTTGAAAGTCATCATCATTTTATCTCTGTGGCTGTTTTGTGCAGAAGATGGAACATCTTCATGTTAGGTCCTGGCCACCCTTAGATTGGGCTTAACAATTTTAAATCATTTATGTAAAATACATTATACATTTCTGTTGTTATCATTTTTCTTCACCTGCTCTAATCAGAATTTATCCTATTTCTTTAAAGTGTTTGTTTTATATAAATGAATTTATCAATAATACAGCAGGAAATTGTATTTTTCTTGGTATTGATATAAATTTAAAAAAAATGTTTGCGTTGTGACAAATAAAACCTGAGAATATAAAGTTTTTTGCTGTGGTTGTAAAACTTCAGTCAGTATTTTTTAACTAATCTGCTATGAGAGTTTGGACTGGTACATCTGTTACCAACACCACCTGCTGAGAAACACTAAGCATCATTTTAAGAAACCAACAATAAACACATTGAGTGTTCCAATTAGAGGTAGTGCCTGGCCCAGTTTGGAGGAGCACAGGTCCATATGGTCAGCAGTTACTCATTCTGTAGAACATAAATCATTTAGGTTCAACATCTGCTCTGTACCAGTGAGTAGTTCCCCCATCCCCCATCCAACTCAGCAAAGTCAAGTCAAATTTATTTATACAGCACTTTTCAGGGATACAAAGTGCTTTACAACATGAAAACACAAAAATGCAGAGTCAAAGCACACACAACAATATCTAAAATGAAATCCAATATAATCTAAATTAAATCATGAAAACACAACAATATAAAGTTAAAACTACATATATCTAAAACGAGCCTGGATAATGTGGAATTAGACAAAACCAAGCTTTCACTTAAACAGCATTTAATCATAAGAAGAGCAACAGTTCTGCATATAATCTAAATGTTGTGGAATAGAAGGCCTTGTATCATTTAGGATCTCAAGGGCTCATGGAATAAGCTAACAAATACTGAAAAAAGAGTGGCTAAAGTCTGCGCAGACACTAAATTAAAATGAATTGGCGTTTTATTCATAGTATTATTTAATTTGAGATCCACCTTAAAATGCTACTTTGATTTTGAGTCCACATGAACTTTTATTTGTAAGAAGAATGCATTGTTTCTTATTGTGTAGTTTGAATCTTTTATTCTTTTTTATGTATTAGCATTATTGTTTATTACTTTTGAAGCTCCTGGGAACAACAGGTTTCTATTATCTGGGATATTAGTGACTGTTGAAAGAATGGGAATGTTAGTTTTAATGGCCATGCGCATGCGAACACGACAGAGAACTGGACTGACCCCACTTAGGTGGAAGGTTCTTTCCACAAACATGTGTGAAAGTAATATGATAACCTATTCTTATAACCTCTATAAAGCTTTGTTTCAGGTACAGTGTGAAAGCTGCCCCCCACCAGCTGAAGGAACTACTTTGGTCCAGTATGTGGATGACTCGCTTTTGGCCACGCCCACATCCGAATCTTGTTTGCAGGCCACAGAGTTGGTACTGCGTAGATTGGCAGAGAGAGGTTTAAACTTAGTTTATTTAGGGACAGGTTTCACTCCAAATGAGCTGCTGATTGGCTGACAGTTCCCTGGACAGCGAGGGAGGACACGACAAGTGAGTATAAAGCACATTTTGTTAACCTGTCAGCTCTGGTCACAGGTTTTTCTGATCTGGTGGTAGAGAACCAGGAGGAAACGGCTGGAGACCAGAACACACACACTGCCCCATGTCTTGCTTAAAGTCATAAAGAGAGAGTAAGAGGAGTCAAGCGTGCGCCAGCAGAAGAGCCCAGCTGTACCCTGACCGAGGTCAAGGCATACCTCATTCCAGAGGGGTCATCCCAGGCGACCCCACCTCTTTTAGAAGAATCAGATCCCCAACAGGAAGAAGATGCTGTGGTTTATCACTGTACATTTAGGGGGTAGGCGCTTCATAGATTAAGCTATAACAAAGCACACATAGAGACTGTTTCCATTCACGAAGCAAACTCAAGGGTCCTAAACTTAACAAACTCTTGAGCTACAAAGGACCCCACACTGGGGTGGGCCTCCCAACTTATTGAAGCGCCGACTCATCGAGGGATGCAAATTACATTGTTTTTCTTTTAGCAGCTGGGAAATAAGTGGGAAGGCAATTACCTCAAAGTGTCCACACTGTTGGTGGTTCTAGACAATTTATTTTTACTTAGGTATATTCAGTTTATCATTTGATGGTGTTTTAACTTTTCTTATGGTTGATTCCACATCATGTCTTTGCATTCATCAGAAGTTTTCATCCTTGTGTTTCCCCTCCCCTAGGTTACTTAGCCTAGAGGCCTGAATTTTAGCTTCTCATTCTGTGAGAGCTGAGTCAGATTCCCTTTTTAGTGTTATTTGCCATTTAGAACCGAGAGACTCCTGAGCTTAAGATGTGGTTTTCCAAGGAAAGATGAAAGGTGTTACTGCGGGAAAAGATAATTGCGAAAAGAACCCTCAGGTATGACGATCATCCAGAGGTGATCAGAGTTCAAAAGGGGGCCTTCGGGGTCTTTTGACCTTTTTTCTGGCCCTCCGTAGCATCACATAATTTCTCTTATGTCTTTCATACTAGTGTATGGTACAAGTACGCTCAAACAGTCACTGAGGTTAGTAATCAATAAATCGGCACTGAGGACTTGCAGCTCCAAGATTATGAGATTTAAGTGTTGGGGTCTTAGAAGACCCCATAGGGGGAATTGTGGAATTAGACAAAACCAAGCTTTCACTTAAACAGCATTTAATCATAAGAAGAGCAACAGTTCTGCGTATAACCTAAATGTTGTGGAATAGAAGGCCTTGTATTTATTCTCCCATGCTTTATTTAACATTTGATTAATAAATCTTAATCTGATTTGTGTTTATCATCATTTTATATTTAGTCACCATTTTAAAACCTTAACAAGTAGTTGTTAGTTTATCTGGAAAGAGAGGTATGTGTTAGAAGCCCTGGAATGTGAGCCACAGTGCCAGGCACGAAGGGGAAGAAGTTGCCCTTTGACCTCCAGAGAAGAGGGACATCCTCTCAAGAAGGGGAGGGGACCTAAGCATTAAAACCAGAGAACATCTTTTGTTTCCTCAGACAATTTTTGGGGCACTTTGCTGACACTTTGAAGTGATGTGTTTTCCCACATTTTATTTGAGGATTGTCTCCCAAATGCATTTGGTTTTATCTTTGTAATAAACGGTGTTTTCTCTCTGCTTTTGGTAAAATAAATATTTAAATTTAAGGTATTATCTCCTTACGGTCTCTTTCCATCAACCAACTCGGGTGAGGTGAAGGAGGAGGAATGCAGGTGAAAATCCTTACCTCAACAATAATAATGACACACAAAAGCTAAAATATGAGAATGAAATAATGAAACTAAACATATCTAAAACATGAGAAACCAAGGATTAGCTGAGGAGAACCAAACTATGATATAACACAAACTAAACTAGGATTTAAAAACCTCAGCCGAACAGATCAGACATGATAAGAGATAAATTAACTATTAAACTAAAATAAGTTTAAACAAGCAAAGGCAAGATAAAATTAAGTCATACTGAAGTAAACTGGGGAAAAAACTAACTAAGATCTAATTATTGTATACTAATATAAACTAAACTAAGATTTAAGGACCTCAGCAGAACAGACTAAGATAAACTATGATAGACTATACCTTTGCTAAAGCTAATTCAACTAAAGTTTCAGCCAATTCAACTATGCTAATGTTGATTCAGTTATAGGTTAAGTTAATTCAACTATGCTAATGAGATAAAGTGGGAGGGAGCTGGGGGTGTGTGGAGAGGTCAGGGAGGGAGAAATTGAGAGAATAATGGCGATGGTGGAGGGATGCCCACGATTACTGATCCAGATAGGCCTCCGTCTGCCATAGTGATGGAAAGTTTTATCAGCTGGCCTTGGGACCTAGCCAGCACAGATCCACAGGTGTCCTGGAGAAGAAGAGCATCAAGTTTACATAACATCCAGGATAATTTTGAGATAGCCAGCCTTCCAGGTGTAGCCAGATTAAGATTTCAGAATTCTTTTTTAGGTCAGGCTGACAGTGTAATTTTAAGCCGGCCTTGAAAGTTTTCAGTGGAACATCTGAATGGCGAATCCAAACAGCCAAAATTAATGTTGTCCTCCAAGCCGGGCGGAGTCAGTAACTTCTCCAAAGTCAATTCCATTCGACCAGTGAGTTCGAAGGTGCACAACTGGCCCGCGATTCACACGAATCACGTCCAGTATTTGCCTCTGTTTGCACAGCAGTTGAGTCTGAGCATTCACTGCCCGGCACATTCCTTCAAACAGTGCAGGCAGCCTTGACATGGCCCGAACAGCTGCCTGCATCTTCCGAATTTCATGATACGCCAGGTAACCACCAAGCTCAAAAAGCAGAAATCCTGTTATCAAAAATCCAGTTATGTATACATCCTTGACAGACATTACAGATAAACACACAATCTTCCACTTTCCCCAAGAATCCATCGTGTATTCAGCCGGAAATGTCTCGTCGGGGCAAGAGGGCTCCCCCATGCCCAGCCTACTCGTCTAGACAATTTGATCTATTGCGTTGAGAGACCAGCTGACCAGATCCATAATAATTTAATTAGGAAATTATGCAAGGAGGGGAAACTACTTAATTTACAAAATAAAAACCCCTCTAACTCTAGACTTGCTCTGTTTTCCAAATAGGTGGTTGCAGTTTTTCAATCCAGAGTGTTTTCAATTTTATTTTTAATTTATTAAATACGTTGGGGTTTTTTTGTTTGCTTTTTGTGTCAAAAAAATCTGTTTTTTTCAGTGTCTTTCTAATCTAAAGTTTATATGGGCGAGACTGAATTATAACAGCAATAAATAGGTAAAACATGCAAGGGGTGAATACTTTTTTATAGGCACTGTATGTGAAACCCAAGTTTAAATCTGTTGTTGGTGCTGCCCCAAACCTTTTTTTGTCTGTTCTGTGTAAATTTGGTCATTTATTCCATGAGGGGATCTATGGGGGGAGGAGGCTTGCATATGGAATCATCTTCAAGTGTGAATTAAGGAAGCAGCAGCTCTAGTCATATTTACATTGGCTTCATTTTTCAGGTGTTTGATCATCACCTGAGTGTGATGCTGGAAGCAGGGCCTGTGTTTACTCTGCTTAATGATGCCACTGTTTGTGGTCTGAAATCAGTTTGTCTTTTCTTCAACAATAGCATTCTGTGGCCAGATGCAGCACCTCACACATCTGACAGTTCCTCTCTTTTAATTAGGCCCGAGCAGCGACAGCGCTGCGAAGGCCTATTGTATCTCTACTGTTTATTAGGCCCGAGCAGCGACAGCGCTGCGAAGGCCTATTGTATTTCNGGACCGGGTTTAGAGCTCCAACAGGACCGGGTTTAGAGCTCCAACAGGACCGGGTTTAGAGCTCCAACAGGACCGGGTTTAGAGCTCCTTCTTACGTGTCTTTACTTTGAGCCCAAATCAAGACAGCAGGAAGCAGACCACTTTTCTAACATACGAGATAAGAAAGGTGTCAGACTCAAATGACCTTTGACCTTTGCCAGAGCCAGAATAGAAACAGAATATAAAGAAGCTGGTTTAAAAGAATAAGATTTGATCAAAAAGCTGTTTTTATTGAGTTCAGAAACATGGTTCAGAGTTTAAACGGCTTAGTTTTTACACAACCACAGGTGAAGATGGATC